>NC_087191.1:1240000-1452500 GCF_035594125.1 Scylla paramamosain
ACTGTCTTCAGCCTCTCTCTCACCGCCGCAATGTTGCATATCTAGCTGTCTTCTACCGCTATTTTCATGCTAACTGCTCTTCTGATCTTGCTAACTGCATGCCTCCCCTCCTTCCGCGGCCTCGCTGCACAAGACTTTCTTCTTTCTCTCACCCCTATTCTGTCCACCTCTCTAACGCAAGAGTTAACCAGTATTCTCAATCATTCATCCCTTTCTCTGGTAAACTCTGGAACTTCCTGCCTGCTTCTGTATTTCCACCTTGCTATGACTTGAATTCCTTCAAGAGGGAGGTTTCAAGACACTTATCCATAAATTTTTGACCACTGCTTTGACCCTTTTACGGGACTGGCATTTCAGTGGGCATTTTTTTTATTAGATTTTTGTTGCCCTTGGCCAGTGTCCTTCCTACATAAAAAAAAAAAAATAAATAAATAAATAAATAAAAAAAAATAAATAAAAATAAAAACTGTCTTCAGCTTCTCTCTCATCACCGGAATGTTGCATCTCTTGCTATCTTCTACCGCTATTTTCATGCTAAGTACTCTTTTGATCTTATTAACTGCATGCCTCTCCTCCTCACGCGGCATCGCTGCACAAGACTTTCTTTTTTCTCTCACTCCTATTCTGTCCACCTCTCTAAAGCAAGAGATATGTGATCGGAGGGGCCCAACGGAGAAGAAAGTGTGACAGAATAAGCAGAAGGATTACAAGTTAAGAATAGGTCAAGAATGATGGGCGTATAACCAAGACGGTCAGGAATACGAGTAGGGTGTTGCACCAATTGCTCTAGGTCGTGGAGGATAGCAAAGTTGAAGGTTAGTTCACCAGGATGGTCAGTGAAGGGAGAGGAAAGCCGAAATCTCCAAGAATGGAGATCTCTGCAAAAGTGGAGAGGGTCAGAATGTGTTCCACATTGGAAGTTAAGTAGTCAAAGAATTTCTTATAGTCAGAGGAGTTAAGTGAGAGGTATACAGCACAGATAAATTTAGTTTGAGAGTGACTCTGTAGTCGTAGCCAGATGGTGGAAAACTCGGAAGATTCAAGAGCGTGGGCACGAGAGCAGGTTAAGTCACTGGGCACATAAACGCATCATCCAGCTTTCGATCTAATATGAGGACAGAGAAAGTAGGAGGGAACAGAAAAAGGGCTACTGTCAGTTGCCTCAGGCACCTGAGTTTCAGTGAGGAAAAGATGAGGTTTAGAAGAGGAGAGGTGGTGTTCTACAGATTGAAAATTAGATCTTAGACCGCGAATGTTGCAGAAGTTAATGAAGAAAAGTTGAGGGGGGTGTCAAGACACTTAGGGTCGTCGACAGAAAGGCAGTCCGACCTGGGGACATTTATGGTCCCCTCCCTAGGTGGGGACTCCGAGGTTGGTGTAGGAGTTGCATGATAATTTTGAAATTTTAGAGTGAAGGGTGTGTGTGTTATTAGGTGCTTGTAGTTTTGTGTGGAGGAAGAGAGTTGTCTTTAGAGGGTAGGCTGTGACTGCCCCCTTGTGTTGTGAGACACAAAGGGAAACGTTCAGTGAGGTCACAGCTGGGTTTAATGATAAGTTCACAGCACCCCCTGAACAGTACTTTAGACCTCACTGGGAGTAATTATCGTTTCGGCAGGTGTCTACTGCCTCCTCCTGTATATATATATATATATATATATATATATATATATATATATATATATATATATATATATATATATATATATATATATATATATATATATATAATAAATTACATTAATAAAAAAAAAATAGATATATTAACGGTAGTGATTTCACTGAATATCAATTCGGTGGATTGTCTTTTACCTTTGGAGCTGTGGGACTCCCTAACACCCTAAATTATTTAATGAAAGATTTGAAGTAGACAGTTAACAATAAATTTCATGAATGGAAATCTAATACGAGTGAAAATTTAATGAGTATGCTCAGGAATTAACTAAACCTTAACCTCTATTCGATATAAATTTTTCAGATAATATAAAATAGATAAACAAAAGATAATCATTTGATCCAGAGCTCAATTTAGTATTTCTATTGTTTCGTTTTTCTGTAAGCCCTAAGATAATAGTGATAGCGATTCAGATTTTCGTTCTGCCACCAAAGATTTCTGTCAGCCTTCTAAGGACTACTCAATGAGCTTCGTTTTTTTTTTTTTTTTTACTGCCGCCCAATTACATTTTTTTTTTTAATACATCTCTAGAGGCTTATGACTTTTGTCCATACTCATCTGTTTCTTGAAGATTTTAACTGGTCATCACTAAAAATCTAACTCAGCGAGTAAGACAGATGAAAAAGTTTAGGTTTAAGGAGGAACTGGACGAATAAGTTAAGGTTTAAGGAGGAAATGAATACAGGCAGATAGGGAATTAAACACTGCAATTGTTGCTTTCCAAGTACTTGATTTGGTAACTAACATCATGCTAATAGCAACATAACAAATCAATAAATATAAGATACAAGAAAACATAACTCTAGAATAAGGAAACAGAATACGAATGCAAAATATAATGATTACTAAAAATAACACAAATATACCAGCCCGGGAATTCACATAAAATATTATCTCAAAAATCACTACAACTCTAACCGAACCTCGTAATCCAAGTGTACTGCCGCTTACGAGCTGCGTGCCAAAATAATCATCCTCACCTCTATGGCTTCAGCCACACCATCTCCATAGATCCTTGCGTTATACTAGTTAGCAGTCCCGGTGCCAGGCGGGATAAACTCTAGAAAGCTAGTAAAAAATACTCATAATTTGACTAATTTTAAGATTTAAGTCTTGCAAAACGATAAGTAATGAGACAGCCAGAAAGTTGTTAATATTATGGTAATTGAGGCTGATTGAAATGCTCTGCGTATGAAAAGTAAATGAAAATGCTAGATGACCATTAATGCTGATAATGCTTGTAGCTTGTTCGCTTTGGATTAGGAAGCCCTCAGCGCAAACTTTAGCGTACTACCCACATTGAGAGATATCACAAATGGTCGAGTTTTCAGTGTTCACCGGCTGATTTAATTCAGAAGTTGGTCAGCATCTTATCGCGGTACAGAGTAGTCGTCTCAAAATACCATATTATGATGTACCCTTTGGTTTCCCGCACGTTTATTCTTTCCAATATAATTTTGTTGTTATTTTACAATATTATATGTTAAAATTTACTTGAGTTTATACGAGTTACATGATTGTGGGAACTTTTTAGAGCTTCACTCATCTTATAATCTCCCAGCTAACTCACCGACACAGGAAACAACGCGAGATACAATTATAAATAACCGATAACTTAGCTGTGGTACACGTGGATAGCAGGGAGCTGTGATGGCTGGGGTGATTCTAAGTCGCTGGTGTCCACTACTAGCGGCTGGTCGTGTTGCGTACTAAAGATCGACTCCATGATGTTATCCAGGGTTCCGTGCTTCTAAGTTTTGATCAACTTAGTGAATTTTATAAGTACAACCTGTAGAGTGGCGGAGAACTGATTTCGACGGTGGTTGACTGGCGGCTCCTACCAACAACAAGAACCCTGTCTCGCCACGTCGTCAGAAACAAAAGCTACCCCGAATCCGCACATCTCTAATTTCCAATTGATTTACAACGGTAACTAATATTTAGTTTGTACTATATTAACCTTAATTACCCTTTAATATAACTTCACGATTTATATACAAATCACAACACAAACCATTAAGGCATTATTATGTGTGATACCAATGAAAATTTTCACAATGACTTTATGGAACAAAATATACTATGTCGCCTTGATGAACCAAGCTCTCCATTTTTATAGAGTGTTTAATATAGCAAATATACTTTAACAGACATTATACCTAGCCTCTGCAGAGATCAATGTTTCACATAAAAAAATGCAAAGTAAATTTTGTTCAGTTTTATCGGAAGAAAAAGGAAAATCTGCTGCCCAAACTGAAGATGCTGCAATGCTATTAGTGTCATGTCCTTCAGCTGTGTTTTGCCATATCCAGAATATGGTATGTCATGATTTTCGAAAGTTTCTCAAGATGGGTACTGCCCATTTGCTTACTTCGTTAGATGTTTCCATGGCACTGATTGAATTCTATGCTCGGTAAGGCAGAGGATCAGTTTTGTTTTGGTATTGTTTTGGTGGCAAGAGAATCGCATTATCAGACTTTGATTTCTATGTTATGAAAATTAACTATTTTAGCGAACATTATAATGTTGCGCCCACCCCTCACTCCGGGCGTTATCCACACGGGCGCGGGTCAAAAAACTAGAGCAGAGGGGCCTCAAGTCACACTCTGAACGCCGGGACAAGGCACACACACACGAGGCCAGGGCACAAGGAAAAACACGAGCAGTATTTCCTAGGTTTATTGACAAATCCTCCGCAAGTACACTGCTTTACAAGTTCACAGGGGCACCACAAGTCTCCCAGGGCACGACAGGCACTCTAACTTCCAAAGTAGGCAGGCACACGCTCGCTTCCTCTCGTGCCACGCGTCTCCGCTCTCTCTCTGTTCCCACCTCTCCCAGTGCTGCCACCTCCAACAGTGGAACCACCCGTACCCATAACCCTGGTGTAACAATATATTCATATCTTCTGGATGTCTATAAGAAGAAAAAATAATCATACTAACTTTTGAGTTTCATCAATTAAGGAATAAAATAAATGTCGCAGGAGTACAGATAGTATAAAGGACCTGCATTACAGCGTTTATATCGTAGGTACATATTTTAAAAATACTTCATTTATTTTACTGCTTTGGTAAGGGGTAATAATAAAAGAATAGATAAATAAATAAATACACCAACTCTTCTATGAAGCATTACGATACCCGGTGAATCTGGCAATCAACTAAGTTTTTGACTTTTACAACTGGAGCGTTCGCAGTGATCTGAGGTCGCCAGCTGTTTTAAAATAGGCCTCGTCACACGCTCCCAGTTCTCTGGAGACGCACATTGAAAATCGCCTCTCGTGATACATCTTGATGTACTGTATCTATAATTCAAAGTGTTTATGCTTACAGTATCCACGGGATCTGGTGATGTACACTCTACAGAACAGTTGTTGCAAACTCGCAACTAGGTTCTCAGGGTTTTCATATTTATTTCAGGTTTCCTGTTCCATATTTAGCTTGAAGCATTTTTCCAGTCTTCTACGGGGACTGATGTTATATCTGGCAAATTCCGAAAAGAAAAGAAAAAAAAAATCGAGCAAGTATTTGTACTATTGTGACGGCTAAAACCGTGCCGAAACGAAAGGATACACCGGAGCGGGAGATATGAGTTTGCAGTAGTGTTTTAAAACCTTTGTTTATTCATGTGCTGTGGTTGATTGCACGAACATATCACGAAAAAAAGAACGAAGGTGTGAACGGATAGATTGTATTTCCAAGAAGAAAACAGCAATTCAGAAAAGACGTTGGGAGACACGATGTAAAGTATACTTATATAGAGAGAGGAAAAAATAGCATTCGTCCCAAGATGACAATACATCCCAAACTCGAGATAATGTGCGTAGTGTTTTGTTCGTTTATTTTTTCCTCTCTACGCGATGATTGTGGCTAAAAACGCTTCTAATATTTTATTAGTAGGTTGATAACACACATGACGTAAAGATTTTTTCCCTACTTTTTTTATATTTTTATTTTTTTATTTATTATTTTTTTAATTAAGTCGCTGGTAAATCTGGCATTTTTTTTTTTTCAGACCATTGCGACTGGGGGAACTTTCCGGGGCCGGCCGCCATACTACGTAATTGGTAGAACATCTTTTATGGGCTTTCAACGATTTGAAAGTTCTCTTTGTTAGTAAATTTTCCGGGAATAAAACTATGCTCAAGTATGATGTGCAATTAGACATCTCTTAACATATAACATTTCTTAATAGAATCATATACATGAAGGAAAAAAGATTAACATATAACATTTCTTAATAGAATCATATACATGAAGGAAAAAAGATTACAAAGTGAATGACTTGATGACTTCCTTTGACGGCTTCTATGTATTTTAATACTGTATGCTGTATGAGACAAACATTGTCTTTTGGTGAAGGATGCGCAAAGGAACTTGATGATAGTAAAAAGACATATATACTGAGGATACAGTCAAACCCAGCACCCAAATATATGGTAGAAAGTCAATAATGAAACAAAGTGAAACGCGAAGTGACACGCGGAAAAGAAAGTACATAAGGTAACCAGCAGTGAGACGCCACAAATTGACATTACGTCAGTGTATATGGAATTTTAAAAAATCTTGTTTTGATGAGAACTGCTGTACCATAATGTCTTCATAATTTTAACGTAAAAAATACATAGATAAATAATATATATATATATATATATATATATATATATATATATATATATATATATATATATATATATATATATATATATATATATATATATTATCAGGAGGAGGCAGTAGACACCTGCCGAAACGATAATTACTCCCAGTGAGGTCTAAAGCACTGTTCAGGGGGTGCTGTGAACTTATCATTAAACCCAGCTGTGACCTCACTGAACGTTTCCCTTTGTGTCTCACAACACAAGGGGGCAGTCACAGCCTGCCCTCTAAAGACAACTCTCTTCCTCCACACAAAACTACAAGCACCTAATAACACACACACCCTTTACTCAAAAATTTTAAAATCATGGCGACTCATACACCAGCCTCGAAGTCCCCATCTGGGGAGGGGACCATAAATGTCCCCAGGTCGGACTGCCTTTCCGTCGACGACCCTAAGTGTCTTGACACTCCCCTCAACTTTTTCTTCATTAACTTCTGCAACATTTGCGGTCTAAGATCTAATTTTCAATCTGTAGAACACCACCTCTCCTCTTCTAAACCTCATCTTCTTTTCCTCACTGAAACTCAGGTGTCTGAGACAACTGACAGTAGCCCCTTTTCTGTTCCCTCCTACTTTCTCTATCCTCATTTTCGATCCAAAGCTGGATGCTGCGTTTATGTGCGCAATGATTTAACCTGCTCTCGTGCCCACGCTCTTAAATCTTCCGAGTTTTCCACCATCTGGCTACGACTACAGAGTCATTCTCATACTAAATTTATCTGTGCTGTATACCTCTCTCCTAACTCCTCTGACTATAAGAAATTCTTTGACTACTTAACTTCCAAAGTGGAGCACATTCTGACCCTCTTCCCTTTTGCAGAGATCTCCATTCTTGGAGACTTCAATGTTCACCACCAGTTTTGGCTTTCCTCTCCCTTCACTGACCATCCTGGTAAACTAGCCTACAACTTTGCTATCCTCCATGACCAAGAGCAATTGGTGCAACACCCTACTCGTATTCCTGACCGTCTTGGAGATACGCCCAACATTCTTGACCTTTTCCTGACCCCTAATCCTTCTGCTTATGCTATCACCCTTTCTTCTCCGTTGGGCTCCTCCGATCACAATCTCATATCTTTATCTTGTCCTATCACTCCAATCCCTCCTCAGGATCCCCATAAGCGAAGGTGCCTCTGGGGTTTTGCCTCTGCTAGTTGGGGGGACCTGAGGAGGTATTTTGCTGATTTTCCTTGGAATGACTACTGCTTCCGTGTCCGAGACCCGTCTTTGTGTGCTGAGCGCATAACAGAGGTGATAGTGTCTGGCATGGAGGCGTAAATTCCTCACTCTTTTTCTCGTCCTAAACCTTCTAAACCTTGGTTTAACACAGCTTGTTCTCGTGCTATACATGATAGAGAGGTGGCCCACAAAAGGTACTTAAGCCTTCCATCACCAGAATCTTATGCACTTTATATTTCTGCCCGGAACCATGCCAAGTCTGTTCTCCAACTAGCCAAAAACTCCTTCATTAACAGAAAATGTCAAAACCTTTCAAGATCTAACTCCCCTCGTGATTTCTGGCATCTAGCCAAAAATATCTCCAATAACTTTGCTTCTTCTTCTTTCCCTCCTCTACTTCAACCAGATGGCACCACTGCTATCACATCTATTTCTAAAGCTGAACTCTTTGCTCAAACCTTTGCTAAAAACTCTACCTTAGACGATTCTGGGTTTGTTCCTCCCTCTCCTCCATCCTCTGACTACTTCATGCCATGTATTAAAATTCTTCACAATGTTTTCCATGCCCTCGCTGGCCTAAACCCTCGGAAGGCTTATGGACCTGATGGGGTCCCTCCTATTGTTCTCCGAAACTGTGCCTCCGTGCTTGCACCTTGCCTAGTCAAACTCTTTCAGCTCTGTCTGTCAATATCTACCTTTCCTTCTTGCTGGAAGTTTGCCTACATTCAACCTGTTCCTAAAAAGGGTGACCGCTCTAATCCCTCAAACTACCGTCCTATTGCTTTAATTTCCTGCTTATCTAAAGTTTTTGAATCTATCCTCAACAGGAAGATTCTTAAACATCTATCACTTCACAACCTTCTATCTGATCGCCAGTATGGGTTCCGTCAAGGCCGCTCTACTGGTGATCTTCTGGCTTTCCTTACTGAGTCTTGGTCATCCTCTTTTAGAGACTTTGGTGAAACTTTTGTTGTTGCCTTGGACATATCAAAAGCCTTTGATAGAGTCTGGCACAAAGCTTTGATTTCCAAACTACCCTCCTACCGTTTCTATCCTTCTCTCTGTAACTTCATCTCAAGTTCCCTTTCTGACCGTTCTATTGCTGCTGTGGTAGACGGTCACTGTTCTTCTCCTAAATCTATTAACAGTGGTGTTCCACAGGGTTCTGTCCTGTCACCCACTCTCTTCTTATTATTCATTAATGATCTTCTAAACCAAACTTCTTGTCCTATCCACTCCTATGCTGATGATACCCCCCCCAGCTGCTAACTCTGTATAAGGGCCTTATCCGTCCATGTATGGAGTATGCTTCACATGTCTGGGGGGGTTCCACTCACACTGCTCTTCTAGACAGGGTGGAATCAAAAGCTTTTCGTCTCATCAACTCCTCTCCTCTAACTGACTGTCTTCAGCCCCTCTCTCACCGCCGCAATGTTGCATATCTAGCTGTCTTCTACCGCTATTTTCATGCCAACTGCTCTTCTGATCTTGCTAACTGCATGCCTCCCCTCCTTCCGCGGCCTCGCTGCACAAGACTTTCTTCTTTCTCTCACCCCTATTCTGTCCACCTCTCTAACGCAAGAGTTAACCAGTATTCTCAATCATTCATCCCTTTCTCTGGTAAACTCTGGAACTCCCTGCCTGCTTCTGTATTTCCACCTTCCTATGACTTGAATTCCTTCAAGAGGGAGGTTTCAAGACAGTTATCCACCAATTTTTGACCACTGCTTTGACCCTTTCATGGGACTGGCATTTCAGTGGGCATTTTTCTCATTAGATTTTTGTTGCCCCTGGCCAGTATCCTTCCTACATAAAAAAAAAAAAAAAAAAAATTATATATATATATATATATATATATATATATATATATATATATATATATATATATATATATATGATTATTATTATTATTATTATTATTAATAACTTAAGTATAATACTGCTGTAAATAAAATACTAAATTTAATGTACATGAAAAAATAAGTTGAGTGTTATACATTACTAATATAACACAATCTGTTAGTTTTAAGTAACATACAATACAATCCTGTTATCTTTAAGTGACATTGTAACAATAATTTCATCACTTTAAAAACAGCAACCTGGAACGCCCGGAAACTTTCTCCCACGGAATTTCTATATTTTCGTCATCTCTTCCATCTCCCACCCCCAGTTACTGTAACCCTTTTTCCTGGTTGAACTGTTAAACAGCTGAACAGCCGGTTGGACAGGCTGTCCCGTGTCACCCACACACTATTCAATCCTGCCTCAAGAGAATCCTCAGTTTTAGCGAAACACCGCAGAATGAAGATCGTGGCCTCTCGCATGGATACGGATGAGTTAGACCTACTTGCGACTGCAGCTGTTGCAGTGACCAAGTTATTACAGAAGACCAAGAAGACGAGAAAGAGTACCTTCTTTCTATAATTATAATAAAAAAATTCTTTCCATGTTTAATGAAAGCGTGAACCGCTTCTGAGCATGGAGGGCTAACATTCTGCCTCATACTGCCTCATACTGTGTAAACATCTCACTTAACTCCTCTGACCATAAGAAATTCTTTGACTACTTAACTTCCAAAGTGAAGCACATTCTGACTCTCTTCCCTTTTTTGCAGAGATCTCCATTCTTAGAAACTTCAATATTCACCAACAGCTTTGGCTTTCCTTTCCTTTCACTGACCATCCTGGTGAACTAGCCTTCAACTTTGCTATCCTCCACGAGTTAGAGCAATTGGTGCAACACCCTACTCGTATTCCTGACCCTCTTAGAGATACGCCCAACTACCTTGAAGTTTTCCTAACCTCTAATCCTTCTGCTTATGCTGTTACCCTCTCTTCTCCGTTGGGCTCCTCCGATCACAATCCCATATCTATATCTTTTCGTATCGCTCCAATCCCCTCCTCAGGATCCACCTATACGGAGGTGCCTATGGCGTTTTGCCTCTGCTAGTTGAGGGGACCTGAGGAGGTATTTTGCTGATTTTCTTTAGAATGACTATTGTTTCTGTATCAGAGATCCGTCTTTGTGTGCTGAGCGCATAACAGAGGTGATAGTGTCTGGCATGGAGGCGTACATTCCTCACTCTTTTATCGACCTAACCCTTCCAGACCTTGGTTTAACACAGCCTCTTTTCATGCTATACATGATAGAGAGGTGGCCCAGAAAAGGTACTTGATCCTTCCATCATCAGAATCTCATACGCACTCACTGACACAGTCTCTCTCTTACGCGCATTTTTGCCTTCTCACGGTATATATATATATATATATATATATATATATATATATATATATATATATATATATATATATATATATATATATATATATATATATATCACTAAGATAGCTGTTGCAAAGCACAAAACACGTTTGGCGAATGGATGGAAGACGGAAGGTTCGTTGTGATGCAATTACGATATCTGCTGGCAGCAACATCCCACGCATGCGCAGATCCCTTTTGTTCTCAGATTTGCAACAGGTCCCCTGTTTGACGCTACATAAACCAGCGTCCGGTGTAGTAGGTTTATTCGAGGTCTATCCAGAACTCGGGATCAGCGCATGGGTAAGCTGCATGGGAGATGTACTATTCGATGTCTCATTTACGCCAAGCCGTCACGGAATGAGCATCTCCCTGCTGCTCTGAGGATGAATTCGGTAGATGGTATCTTCGGCTCATGGTTTCTTGGGACGTTCTGAATGCTCAGACCTTCGTTGCCTCAATAAAGTCTTCTTTTATTTTCCAATAGACCACAGTTGATAAGGGGCAAATTCTCTTGTAAACATCACCTCTGCGCTTTCGACATGTTTAGCTCGAATTCATTCTCAGAGGAACAGGGAGATGCTCACTCCATATATATATATATATATATATATATATATATATATATATATATATATATATATATATATATATATATATATATATATATATATATATATATATATATATATATATATATATATATGAGGGACACCACCTGAAGGCAACAAAAAATCCAATAAAAAGGCCCACCGAGATGCCGGTCCCCAAAAAGGGTCCAAAGCGCAGTCAAAAATTGAAGGATAAGTGTCTTGAAACCTTGAAGGAGTTCAAGTCATAGGAAGGTGGAAGTACTAAGCAGGTAGGGAGTTCCAGAATTTACCAGAGAAAGGGATGAATGATTGAGAATTCTAGTTAACTCTTGCATTTGATAGCCGGTCAAAATGTGGGCGAGAATAAGTCTTGTGCAGCGAGGCAGCGGAAGACCTGTGGAAAGACCGAAAGACTGTGGAAGGAGGGAAGGCATGCAGTTTCTTTTTCTTCTTTTTTTTCTTTTACGTAACCGAGGACGCAAAAAATCCAATAAAAAAAAAAAAGGCCCACCGAGATGCCAGTCCCTGAAGAAAGTAAAAAGTGGCAGTCATTTTAGGAAGAGGAGGCAGTAGGCACCTGCCGAAACGATAATTGCTCCCAGTGAGGTCTAAAGCATCTTATCATCTTATCATCAAACCCAGCTGTGACCTCACTGAACTGTTCCCTTTGTGTCTCACGACACAAGGGGGCAGTTCCAGCCTGCCGTCTAAAGACAACTCTCTCCACACAAAACTACAAGCACATAACAACACACACACCCTTCACTCAAAATTTCAAAATTATCATGGCGACTCCTACACCGGCCTCAGAGTCCCCATCTGGGGAGGGGACCACAAATGTCCCTAGGTCGGACTCCACTTCTGACAACGACCCCAAGTGTTTTGACACGCCGTCAACTTTTTCTTCATTAACTTGTGCAACATTCGCAGTCTAAAATCTAATTTTTAATCTGTAGAACACCAGCTCTCCTCTTCTAAACCTCATTTTCTTTTCCTCACTGAAACTCATGTGTCTGAGGCAATTGGCAGTAGCCCCTTTTCTGTTCCCTCCTACTTTCTCTACCCTTATTTTTGAGGATAATGCGTTTATGTGCGTAACGATTTAACATGCTCTCGTGCCCACGCTCTTGAATCTTCCGAGTTTTCCACCATCTGGTTACGACTACAAAGTCACTCTCAAACTAAACTTATCTGTGCTGTATATCTCTCACCTATCCTCTGACTATAAGAAATTCTTTAGCTACTTAACTTCCAAAGTGGAGCACATTCTGACTCTCTTCCCTTCTGCAGGGATCTTCATTGATGGAGACTTTAATGTTCACCACCAGCTTTGGCTTTCCTCTCCCTTCACTGACCATCCTGGTGGTGGTCCACGACCTAGAGCAATTGGTACAACACCCTACTCGTAATCCTGGCCGTCTTGGAGATACGCTCAACATTCTTGACCTTTTCCTGACCCCTAATCCTTCTGCTTATGCTGTCACCCTCTCTGGGTGACAGGCTCCTCCGATCACAATCTCATATCTGTATCTTGTCCTATCGCTCCAATCCCTCCTCAGGATCCCCCTAAGCGAAGGTGCCTCTGGCGTTTTGCCTCTGCTAGTTGAGGTGACCTGAGGAGGTATTTTGCTGAATTTCCTTAGAACGACTACTGGTTCCGTGTCAGAGACCCGTCTTTGTGTGCTGAGCGCATAACAGAGGTGATAGTGTCTGGCATGGAGGCGTACATTCCTCACTTTTTTCTCGACCTAAACCTTCCAAACCTTGGTTTAACACAGCTTGTTCTCGTGCTATACATGATAGAGAAGTGGCCCAGAAAGGGTACTTAAGCCTTCCATCACCAGAATCTCATGCACTTTATATTTCTGCCCGGAACCATGCCAAGTCTGTTCTCCAACTAGCCAAAAGTCCTTCATTAACAGAAAGTGTTAAAATCTTTCAAGATCTAACTCCTTTCGTGACTTCTGGCATCTAGCCAAAAATATCTCCAACAACTTTGCCTCTTCTTCATTCCCTTCTTTATTTCAACCAGATGGCACGACTGCTATCACATACATCTCTAAAGCTAGACTCTTCGCTCAAACCTTTGCTAAAAACTCTACCTTGGACGATTCTGGGCTTGTTCCTCCCTCTCCTCCAACCTCTGCCCACTTTATGCTACCTATTAAAATTCTTTGCAATGATGTTTTCCATGTCTTCGCTTGCCTATCCCTCGGAAGGCTTATGGACCTGATGGGGTCCCTTGTATTTTTCTCCGAAACTGTGCCTCCGTGCTTCCACCTTACCTAGTCAAATCCTTTCAGCTCTGACTGTCAACATCTACCTTTTCTTCTCGCTGGAAGTTTGCCTACATTCAGCCTGTTCCTAAAAAGGATGACCATTCTAATCCCTCAAACTACCGTCCTATTGCTTTGATTTTCTGCCTATCTAAAGTTTTTGAATCTATCCTCAACAGGAAGATTCTTAAACATCTATCACTTCACAACCTTCTATCTGATCGCCAGTTCGGCTTCCGTCAAGGCCGCTCTGCTTCTGGCTTTCCTTACTGAGTCTTGGTCATCCTCTTTTAGAGATTTTGGTGAAACTTTTGATGTTGCCTTGGGCATATCAAAAGATTTTGATAGAGTCTGACACAAAACTTTGATTTCCAAACTACCCTCCTACGGCTTCTATCCTCTTTGTCTGTAATTTCATCTCAAGTTTCCTTTCTGACCGTTCTATTGCTGCTATGGTAGACAGTCACTGTTCTCCTAAATCTATTAAGTGGTGTTCCGCAGGATTCTGTCTTGTCCCCCACTTTCTTCTTATTATTCATCAATGACCTTCTAAACTTCTTGACCTATCCACTCCTACTCTGATGATACATACCCTCCTGCACTTTTCCACGTCTTTTCACAGACGACCAACCCTTCAGGAAGTATTTCACGCAGGGAAGCCACAGAACAACTGACTTCAGATCTTTCTAAAATTTCTGAATAGGGAAAAGCAAACTTCATTGCCTCAAAAACTCGATTCCTCCATCTCTCAACTTGACAGAACCCTACAGACAACTATTCTCTCTCCTTCAATGACACTCAACTGCCCCCCTCTTCTACACTGAATATCCTCGGTCTGTCCTTTACTTATAATCTGAACTGGAAATTTCACATCTCATCTCTAGCTAAAACAGCTTCTATGAAGTTAGGCGTTCTGAGACATCTCCGCCAGTTTTTCTCATCCCTCCAAGCTGCCAACTCTGTACAAGGGCCTTATTCATCCATGTATGGAGTATGTTTCACATGTCTGGGGGGCTTCCATTCATACCGCTCTTCTAGACAAGGTGGAATAAAAGCTTTCCATCTCATTAACTCTTCTCCTGTAATTGACTGTCTTCAGCCTCTCTCTCATCGCAGCAATGTTGCATCTCTAGCTGTCTTCTACCGCTGTTTTTATGCTAACTGTTCTTCTGATCTTGCTAATTGCATGCCTCCCCTCCTCCTGCGGCCTCGTTGCACAAGACTTTCTTCTTTCTCTCACCCCTATTCTGTCCACCTCTCTAATGCACGAGTTAACCTGTATTATTAGTCATTCATTCCTTTCTCTGGAAAACTGGAGTTCCAGAGTTTACCAGAGAAAGGGATGAATGATTGAGAATACCGGTTAACTCTTGCATTAGAAAGGTAGACAGAACAGGGGTGAGAGAAAGAAGAAAGTCTTGTGCAGCGAGGCCGCAGGAGAAGGGGAGGGATGCAATTAGCAAGATCAGAGAAGCAGTTATCATGAAAATAGCGGTAGAAAACAGCTAGAGATGCAACGATGCGGCGAGACTGTACTACTAAACGTACTATTTAGTATTACTTTATTGTCCTCAGCGGCCACAGTGACTCCCCGAGATGAATTACGCCATGATTACAGGTTGCTGCAATCAATACACCTCGTCATACAGTAACTATTTCTTACGTTTAATGTACTTCTCTACACAAAGCACACTGAAATGACTTAATTTTCATTATCTAATTCATTACTTCCAGAACTAGAAATGTTTCAATGTTCTCATCCTCATCCATATGCATATGAAAATAAAATCTTGAAACATTTAACTTCTTAAAGTTTACTTCTTATCTTTGTTAAAACCTACCTGCGCGATAGTACTGACTGCAGATTTTTTTTCTTTTTTTGTGTGCGCTTTCTACGTTTTCTGTTCTCATTTTCAAAAGAAAATAGGCTATGGTGGCACTGTATGCACGCACGTAAACTTTTAGAATTGTCCATTATTTATTTATTACTATTTCTTTAGACATGAAGGAGGATCTTCCAAGGATACCAAGAAAGACAGAAAAGTCCTGATGTCATAAAAAGACAAGAAAAATGGAGGACAATATCGTTGCACAGATGGTCTGATATTCTTGAAACGGTTCAAGTCTTAGAGCCAACTAAAAGCAGAACGACACAAGAGTTACATACTTTATCAATGAAAGGAATAAACAAGTGAAGGTACTAGTTAACTTCTGTATTAGTGAGAAAGACGACGCTGGGACGAGAGTTGGTGTGCAGCGAAGCCAGAGGAAGCTGGATATAGGGTGGGAAGGGTATGAAGCTATCAAGTTCAAAAGACCAATAACTAATGAAATCACGGCAAAATATACCCAAAAAATGCAACTTTCCAACAAAGTGCGGGATAGTGAAGACAGTTAAAGGAGAATGAATTGATGATGCAAGATGCCTAGGTTACCTTATTTGTTTGGCTATGAGTGGATAGGATCCTTACTCCTAGCTTCTCTGAGAGGAATCGGCGAAGACTCAGAACAGCAAGGAGGAGGTATTTTGCTGATTTTCCTTGGAATGACTACTGGTTCCGTGTCCGAGACCCGTCTTTGTGTGCTGAGCGCATAACAGATAGTGTCTGGCATGGAGGCGTACATTCCTCATTCTTTTTCTCGACCTAAACCTTCCAAACCTCGGTTTAACAGTTTGTTCTTGTGCTATACTCGTACATGATAGAGAGGTGGCCCACAAAAGGTATTTAAGCCTTCCATCACCAGAATCTCATGCTCTTTATATTTCTGCCCGGAACCATGCCAAGTCTGTTCTCCAACCAGCCAAAAACTCCTTCATTACCATAAAGTGTCAAAACCTTTCAAGATCTAACTCCCCTCGTGACTTCTGGCATCTAGCCAAAAATATCTCCAATAACTTTGCTTCTTCTTTCCCTCTTTTATTTCAACCATATGACACCACTGCTATCACATCTATTTCTAAAAGCTGAACTCTTCGGTCAAACCTTTGCTAAAAACTCTACCTTGGACGATTCTGGGCTTGTTCCTCCCTCTCCTCCACCCTCTGACTACTTCATGCTACCTATTAAAATTCTTCGCAATGATGTTTTCCATGCTCTTGCTGGCCTAAACCCTCGGAAGGCTTATGGACCTCATGGGGTCCCTCCTATTGTTCTCCGAAAGTGTGATTCCGTACTTGCACCTTGCCTAGTCAAACTCTTTCAGCTCTGTCTGTCAATATCTACCTTTCCTTCTTGCTGTAAGTTTGCCTACATTCAGCCTGTTCCTAAAAAGGGTGACCGTTCTAATCCCTCAAACTACCGTCCTATTGCTTTAATTTCCTGCCTATCTAAAGTTTTTGAATCTATCCTCAACAGGAAGATTCTTAAACATCTATCACTTCCCAACCTTCTATCTGATCGCCAGTATGGGTTCCGTCAAGGCCGCTCTACTGGTGATCTTCTGGCTTTCCTTACTGAGTCTTGGTCATCCTCTTGTAGAGATTTTGGTGAAACTTTTGCTGTTGTCTTGGACATATCAAAAGCTTTTGATAGAGTCTGGCACAAAGCTTTGACTTCCAAACTACCCTCCTACGGCTTCTATCCTTCTCTCTGTAATTTCATGTCAAGTTTCCTTTCTGACCGTTCAATTGCTGTGGTAGACGGTCACTGTTCTTCTCCTAAATCTATTAACAGTGGTGTTCCTCAGGGTTCTCTCCTGTCACCCACTCTCTTCTTATTATTCATTAATGATCTTCTAAACCAAACTTCTTGTCCTATCCACTCCTACGCAGATGATACCACCCTGCACTTTTCCACGTCTTTTCATAGACGTCCAACCCTTCAGGAGGTAAACATTTCACGCAAGCAAGCCACAGAAAGCTTGACTTCTGATCTTTCTAAAATTTCTGATTGGAGCAGAACAAACTTGGTATTGTTCAATGCCTCAAAAACTCAATTCCTCCATCTATCAACTCGACACAACCTTCCAGACAACTATCCCCTCTTCTTCAATGACACTCAACTGTCCCGCTCTTCTACACTGAACATCCTCGGTTTGTCCTTCATTTATAATCTGAACTGGAAACTTCACATCTCATCTAGCTAGAACAGCTTTTATGAAGTTAGGTGTTCTGAGACGTCTCCGCCAGTTTTTCTCACCCCCCCAGCTGTACAAGGGCCATGCAAGAGTTAACCAGTATTCTCAATCATTCATCCCTTTCTCTGGTAAACTCTGGAACTTCCTGCCTGCTTCTGTATTTCCACCTTCCTACGACTTGAATTCCTTCAAGAGGGAGGTTGCAAGACACTTATCCCTCCTACATAAAAAAAAATAAAAAAGTATCATGGCATCCCATTTGGCACGAAATCATGTGTGAGTTTTTCAGGAAATGATAGTACAAGTAATTCCAGGTTGTTGGAAGAGATAATTCACTCTTCATGCTATAGAATATAAACAAAAGAAAATAGAAGTGAAAAATAAAGCAGTTTAAACATGTGTAAACAGAGTTCATCCATATATAGGTGTAAAAAATAGACATCTAAGTCTTCACACATTAGATACAATTTGTCAGTATCGATAACGAACGATTCTGTTCCACGTTTTTCAACGTTATGACACACAATTCATCTAATCCCAGGGAAGTATATATATATATATATATATATATATATATATATATATATATATATATATATATATATATATATATATATATATATATATATATATATATATATATACAATAACATATATTTGGTCGAGGTATAACACCTAGGTGGACACCTGCCCTTCGCCATAACAAGTCCTCCGACTGTCCAACAGAATGTTATTGCCTCAAGCCGAGTAGTGTTGTTTACTGTCTCCTGGACAGCAGCTCTTGATAAGACCTGAGGAGGGAGTAAAGTTCACTACACAGCTTATTATTTGAGTCCTCTGCAAGTCACGCACCCTCCAAGAGCCTGACACAGTAGCATTTAACACTAAAGAAGCTCATGAACATGAGACACGGCCACAAACGAGTGTTCGTGAACACACAGAAGGGTCATTCACCGCTCACTGTGCAAGAGTCCGGCCTGCACAAACATACAGCCGAGGAGTCACTTCCCTGGGTATGGAGTGTGTTATACACAACTACCCTCTTTGGCAGACTGCTATGGAGACTCCTATTCTATAAGCCGGGGCTTACGGCCGGTAATGACTCACTTATCTCCTTAAGACAACTGACCGACTAACTCTCATCCCAACTCTTATTGCGCCTCAGTCTCCTTCAGGTATTAGGGCTCGTCTCAATACGTTTGCTCTGTCAAAGCGCTGGGTAGTGACTGACTGTGGGAGAGCGCGCCCAACACTCTCCCTCTGCTGCTACAGGGAGGTGGTACAAGAAAGAGGGGTGGGGGCGACACACTTACATATGCTCCCTGCGCTGTCTTTACACAAATGAAACACTTCATTTCTAGAAAATTCTACTGATTAAACTATGGGGGCTAGATAAATACTAATTACTTTATGGTAAAGAGTATCATTTCTAATAAATACTGGGTGAGATTCAGATTGAATTGACAAGGGGAAATATGAAGGTTTACATGGGGAATATGAGTGACTGCTTAAATAAATATCATTCTAGAACAGTGGTTCCCAAACTTTTTCTGGTCGTTACCCACTTTTCATACATGATCCTTGTCCATGCCCCCCCCCAACAACCATAATCCGTGACTACCGTGACTGTCTACAGTCCTACACTCATTAGGTCCATATAAAAACACTAGCAAATCCTGTAATTTTATTGATTCCATTTGTTATTTTTTCTTTTGTTAATTATTGATAAAGAAATTTGTATTTTGCCTTTGCTGAATCTCATATAATTATTGAAATGGTACTAAAGAAGTAATATAATGCACATTAAAAAATTCATACGTAGAGTATTAAAAAATTGCATTATTGTGAAAAGCTGTTTCGGCAATAAGCTAAACTCCTTTGGTTTTATTTATGCATAGCCTCAGATTATGGCCCCCTAGATTCTGCTATATGGCCCCCCGGGGGCCATGGCCCCCAGTTTGGGAACCACTGTTCTAGAAGCTTCAGGCTTGGTACTCCATGTCCGGGACACGTCCGAGACTTGCCCCCAACCAGTCTCTCTCTCTCTCTCTCTCTCTCTCTCTCTCTCTCTCTCTCTCTCATGTTTTTGTCATTCATTCTCACTACTTTCTTCATTTTATATTGCGTTATCTGGCTGCACATAATATATATATATATATATATATATATATATATATATATATATATATATATATATATATATATATATATATATATATATATATATATATATATATATATATATATATATATATATATATATATATATATATATATATATATTCCATTATATATCTATACCATATTGTTTGCTAACCAGTAATTCCTCAGTGGGACACCACAGTAGTGACACTGACATCGACTAGATATAGTTAATCCAAGAAACATTCATTGCCACAATAAAATGACAACTTTCTAAGTGACAGGTAAGAGGAAAATCTACATAAGGCTGTTCCCGACTTTTTCATCTAACTTTTGTATTTTTTAAATCACTGTTTATAGGAAAATGATTTTTGATGTGGAAAAAAAAAAAAAATAAATAAATAAATGAATAAATAAATAAACCGAAAAACGACTTTATTAATCTGACTGTTTGATTATAATTACTACATACCATGTCAAAACAGAAAGGGGAGCGATACGTACGTGTGAAATATTTACTCTTCATTACTAGCCAATCTTTCCTTAACAGATTTGTACTAAATTATATAATATCTACTGAATTATATAGCATAATTAAGTGACGACCTTAATCATATTTCAGGGAAAATTACGTCACTTCTTGGTGACTAGAATACTGATCTTTTCACTGAAAATAATAATCCAGTTGTAAATGAGTTTTCATTTCTTTTTACATGGGAGGAATACCAAACCAAGGAAAAAATAATAAAGCTTGCTCATAATCCAATTCGGTAAGAAAAAAGAAAGAATCAGAAAGGTTGGCCAGGTTCAGCTCTTACTATTCTTTTGAAACAGTGCAGGTTGTAAGAGGAAGGAAAAACAAATAAGAAGAGAGTTCTTAAGTTTACCAGTGAGAGGGATGAAAGAGCGAAGATACTAGTTAAAAGTACGGCAAAGTGAGGGATTCAAGACAATATGTTAGAAAAGAGAGGAGTTGATGAGACGAAACTTTTAACTCCATGTTATTTAGGAAACATTCAAGAACTCACGTTAACAATGTCTCATTCAAAAATTTCAGGATTTTCTGAGTGATATGTTTAATGCTGATAAACGCAGGGTAGAGTCATCTGTGTAAGAATGGAGTGAACAAAATTTTTGACTGAAACGATAATTTATGAATAAGGTGATTGATGAGAAGTCCTATTTATGAATAAGGTGATTGATGAGAAGTCATATAGAACATCACTGCTATCACTTTTGGAACAGTGGTCTTCTACCACTGCAACGATAGGACGGCCAGAAAGGAAATTTGAGATAAAGGTGATTTTGATTTAATTAATTAATCAGTGAGAAATGAAATTCTATAAATTAAGAAGGTTGGAGTATATCAATAATTTTAAGTGAGGGGGGATGCTGGCCCCAATGAACCAGATATCTGGCGTGCAGAAAGATGGCTAGAAATCGTATGAGAGAGGCTTAAAAATTAAACATTAATGCCATTCTTTGTCAAAAACTCTCTATATACATTACGTATATATCAGGCAATTGCGAAGGTTTTCCTGAAATTCCTTAGACATGATGACTAACATTCAGTAAGTAATGCTAGATGTGGATCATCCTTTACGGAATTTTCATTGAACATCAGAATGGTGAGCAGATAAGAGCCTTAAAGTCATGTTATTGAAGATAGCCTCAAAACACTTAGAAACACAAAATTTAAACTCTAGCTCTCTAGTTTTATGGATTGAAGCTGACATCTTTTTAGGGACAGGTTGGAGAGAGAGAGAGAGAGAGAGAGAGAGAGAGAGAGAGAGAGAGAGAGAGAGAGAGAGAGAGAGAGAGAGAGAGAGAGAGAGAGAGAGAGAGAGAGAGAGAGAGAGAGAGAGAGAGAGAGAGAGAGAGAGCGCATACATTAAATAGTTACCCAGATTGTAATTTGTAATATTAATTATGATCTCATGGATTTTTTTTTTTTTTTTTTTTTTTTTTGGTCTGCAGACACTCGTGTTATCCCAAAGCTGGGAATGGTGGAGCTTCGTCACCCGTGTATTAAGACCTGTTTGACAGAGCGTATGCTGTTTGTGTGGTTGCGGAGCAGCGGCAAGTCAGTGCGGTGCATAGCAAGGGAAACGGGCAGGAGCCCTACGACGGTGAGGAGATGGGTGAAGCGTTTGCAGAATGACAAATCAGAAAATATTAAACAAAATATACCACATCATTTAATGGAACGATTCAGCTACAATCACGCACTCTGTAACAACTGCAAGACTTCATCCAATAACTATCAAGCATTTTATCCTCAAAGTGTCGTGGACCCGGGGAATGTAAGGGACACTTACGAATATTTTTCACACCTGCAAAAGTTTCCATCGACTCATTTGACTCTCTACAGCACACATCATGTAAATAGTCCTGCCGATACGTTTCCAAGGACGCCCTTTCAAGGATTCTAAGTACGTTAAGTGACAGCTTTGAATATAACAGTAATAAAGGAAAAGGAATATCATTATACCTATGAATTACAGTGAGAGAAAGAGAGAAAAAAAAAAGACTACAAAACTAAGGTCTACCAACATCACTATTGCAGCAGACAACACGGAGACCAAAAGTTCGGGGATACCATTTTCTTGAGATGTCACGTCTACTACATGGCTAACAAACTAAGGCAAACCATTAAGAGAGAGACAGACTGAAAAGACGGTCCAACCACTTTCGCTCTCTCATCACTCTGAACTCGCATATGACTTTGATGTACAATAGTCTCTATATTCAAACATAATGTTCTTTTTACTGAAATGGTTATGTTAGTGTGAGCATGATTTCAGATCATACTCGTAGGTGTATCATTCAATGAACTGAACATATGACGATCCAGTGAGTTCCAGATTCCGTGTCCTATCTTTCATGTTCAGCCTCGAATATTAGTTACACCTCGAGACACTTCTCTAATTTTGACAACCTTTTGCCTCTCCTTTATGGACTAGTACCACAGTGGGACCTTTTCGTGTGTATTTTGATGCCCTTTGCCAGTGCCCCTTTTAGGAAAGAAAAAATAATAATAATAATAATTTAGGGTAACTTGTTTTGAAAATTTCTCCTACACTAGACAGGGATTCTTGATTACCTGCCTCCTGTTTCATAGTTCGTATATTTCTACCTTGTATGTGCAAACATCAGCGTTGTGTCAGTTATTTTACGATAATCGGCCGTGCATTAACAAACAAATTGGCTACAATGCTGCGACACATTTCAAATCAAAGTGTCAATTTTGGAACTCACTGCAGTGTGAATTAGGGATCCAGAAGGCCTAATGAATCAACCATAAGGACCGTAAAGGACTCTCATTCTGGGTGATACTCAATGGAGTTCCCAGATTCGGTGACAAGGTACGAACTTTGGTCAGCAAAATAGGTATGGGATCACGAAAAGAAAAATTGTGTTTGCTTATTAACCCTTTAGTTGCTAATGATTGTGATAATTATCACTCCACTAGAGTAACCTTGGCGATATAATTTAACGTAAAAAAAAAAATTGCAGACATTAACGTGTTTGAACTACGCTATCTCTATTTTTGCTGTCACTGGAGCTTTTGGACCTTAAAGTTTTCACTTATAAAGAAAACAAAAAAAAACTTATGAAGAAGCCGTAGCAAGTTAAGGGTTAAATTTATAATTTAGGTAATTTATAACAGCATTATGTGATAAAACTACCAGGAAATATGACTTTTCGTATATAACTCCAGTAAAATAATCTGTTTTGAAAAGTTAGAATTGCGCTGGCAGTATTTTTTGAGTGATGCCCGCAGTTGCTTATTCCAGTATCCGGGAACTATTTGATTTACTCACAAATACTAGTAGGATTCTGATGGAATTTGCACGTGAGACATCCACATACAGACTACTCCCGCGACAGGTGCAAAAATTTGTTATCAATCTTGTTATCCATTATGTCTCCTCGAACACCAGAACAAAATAAACATATGAATAAATAAGGTACTATTTATCAACTACATCTTTCCTAGTGCAATTCCTTGAACACTGCTTTGACCCTTTTATGGGACTGGCATTTCAGTGGGCATTTTATTCTTATTAGATTTTTGATACCCTTGGCCAGTATCCTTCCTACATAAAAAAAAAAAAAAAAAAAAAAAAAAAAAAAAAAAATATATATATATATATATATATATATATATATATATATATATATATATATATATATATATATATATATATATATATATATATATATATATATATATATATATATATATTTTTTATGTAGGAAGGATACTGGCCAAGGGCAACAAAAATCTAATAAAAAAAAATGGCCCTTGGCCAGTATCCTTCTTACATAAAAAAAAAAAAAAAAAATATATATATATATATATATATATATATATATATATATATATATATATATATATATATATATATATATATATATATATATATATATATATTATTTTTTTTTTTATGTAGGAAGGATACTGGCCAAGGGCAACAAAAATCTAATAAAAAAAATGCCCAGTGAAATGCCAGTCCCATAAAAGGGTCAAAGCAGTGGTCAAAAATTGGTGGATAAGTGTCTTGAAACCTCCCTCTTGAAGGAATTCAAGTCGCAGGAAGGTGGAAATACAGAAGCAGGCAG
Organism: Scylla paramamosain; assembly: GCF_035594125.1. Classification (NCBI taxonomy): domain Eukaryota; kingdom Metazoa; phylum Arthropoda; class Malacostraca; order Decapoda; family Portunidae; genus Scylla; species Scylla paramamosain. The sequence goes on from NC_087191.1 coordinate 1,264,495, forward strand.
GGAGTTCCAGAGTTTACCAGAGAAAGAGATGAATGACTGATAATACTGGTTAACTCTTGCGTTAGAGAGGTGGACAGAATAGGGGTGAGAGAAAGAAGAAAGTCTTGTGCAGCGAGGCCGCGGAAGGAGGGGAGGCATGCAGTTAGCAAGATCAGAAGAGCAGTTAGCATGAAAATAGCGGTAGGATACTGGTAGGATACTAGAAGACAGCTAGATATGCAACATTGCGGCGGTGAGAGAGAGGCTGAAGACAGTCAGTTAGAGGAGAGGAGTTGATGAGACATGTGAAGCATACTCCATACATGGACGGATAAGGCTCTTGTACAGAGTTAGCAGCTGGGGGGGGGAGAAAAACTGGCGGAGACGTCTCAGAACACCTAACTTCATAGAAGCTGTTTTAGCTAGAGATGAGATGTGAAGTTTCCAGTTCAGATTATAAGTAAAGGACAGACCGAAGATGTTCAGTGTAGAAGAGGGGGACAGTTGAGTGTCATTGAAGAAGAGGGGATAGTTGTCTGGAAGGTTGTGTCGAGTTGATAGATGGAGGAATTGAGTTTTTGAGGCATTGAACAATAACAAATTTGCTCTGCCCCAATCAGAAATTTTAGAAAGATCAGAAGTCAGGCGTTCTGTGGCTTCCCTGCGTGATATGTTTACCTCCTGAAGGGTTGGACGTCTATGAAAAGACGTGGAAAAGTGCAAGGCGGTATCATCAGCGTAGGAGTGGATAGGACAAGAAGTTTGGTTTAGAAGATCATTAATGAATAATAAGAAGAGAGTGGGTGATAGGACAGAACCCTGAGGAACACCACTGTTGATAGATTTAGAAGAACAGTGACTGTCTACCACAGAAGCAATAGAACGGTCAGAAAGGAAACTTGAGATGAAGTTACAGAGAGAAGGATAGAAACCGTAGGAGGGTAGTTTTGAAATCAAAGCTTTGTGCCAGACTCTGTCAAAGGCTTTCGATATGTCCAAGGCAACAGCAAAAGTTTCACCAAAATCTCTAAAAGAGGATGACCAAGACTCAGTAAGGAAAGCCAGAAGATCACCAGTAGAGCGGCCTTGACGGAACCCATACTGGCGATCAGATAGAAGGTTGTGAAGTGATAGATGTTTAAGAATCTTCCTGTTGAGGATAGATTCAAAAACTTTAGAAAAAAATTTAGAAATTAAAGCAATAGGACGGTAGTTTGAGGGAACAGAGCGGTCACCCTTTTTAGGAACAGGTTGAATGTAGGCAAACTTCCAGCAAGAAGGAAAGGTAGATGTTGACAGACAGAGCTAAAAGAGTTTGACTAGGCAAGGTGCAAGCACGGAGGCACAGTTTCAGAGAACAATAGGAGGGACCCCATCAGGTCCATAAGCCTTCCGAGGGTTTAGGCCAGCGAAGGCATGGAAAACATCATTGCGAAGAATTTTAATAGGTGGCATGAAGTAGTCAGAGGGTGGAGGAGAGGGAGGAACAAGCCCAGAATCGTCCAAGGTAGAGTTTTTAGCAAAGGTTTGAGCAAAGAGTTCAGCTTTAGAAATAGATGTGATAGCAGTGGTGCCATCTGGTTGAAGTAGAGGAGGGAAAGAAGAAGAAGCAAAGTTATTGGAGATATTTTTGGCTAGATGCCAGAAATCACGAGGGGAGTTAGATCTTGAAAGTTAATTTTTTTCTGTTAATGAAGGAGTTTCTGGCTAGTTGGAGAACAGACTTGGCATGGTTCCGAGCAGAAATATAAAGTGCATGAGATTCTGGTGATGGAAGGCTTAAGTACCTTTTGTGGGCCACCTCTCTATCATGTATAGCACGAGAACAAGCTGTGTTAAACCAAGGTTTAGAAGGTTTAGGACGAGAAAAAGAGTGAGGAATGTACGCCTCCATGCCAGACACTATCACCTGTATTATGCGCTCAGCACACAAAGACGGGTCTCTGACACGGAAGCAGTAGTCATTCCAAGGAAAATCAGCAAAATACCTCCTCAGGTCCCCCCAACTAGCAGAGGCAAAACGCCAGAGGCACCTTCTCTTAGGGGGATCCTGAGGAGGGACTGGAGTGATAGGAGAAGATAAAGATATGAGATTGTGATCGGAGGAGCCCAACGGAGAAGAAAGGGTGACAGCATAAGCAGAAGGATTAGAGGTCAGGAAAAGGTCAAGAATGTTGGGCGTATCTCCAAGACGGTCAGGAATACGAGTAGGGTGTTGCACCAGTTGCTCTAGGTCATGGAGGATAGCAAAGTTGTAGGCTAGTTCACCAAGATGGTCAGTGAAGGGAGAGGAAAGCCAAAGGTGGTGGTGAACATTGAAGTCTCCAAGAATGGAGATCTCTGCAAAAGGGAAGAGGGTCAGAATGTGCTCCACTTTGGAAGTTAAGTAGTCAAAGAATTTCTTATAGTCAGAGGAGTTAGGAGAGAGGTATACAGCACAGATAAATTTAGTATGAGAATGACTCTGTAGTCGTAGCCAGATGGTGGAAAACTCGGAAGATTCAAGAGCGTGGGCACGAGAGCAGGTTAAGTCATTGCGCACATAAACGCAGCATCCAGCTTTGGATCGAAAATGAGGATAGAGAAAGTAGGAGGGAACAGAAAAGGGGCTACTGTCAGTTGCCTCAAACACCTGAGTTTCATTGAGGAAAAGAAGATGAGGTTTAGAGGAGGAGAGGTGGTGTTCTACAGATTGAAAATTAGATCTTAGACCGCGAATGTTGCAGAAGTTAATGAAGAAAAAGTTGAGGGGGATGTCAAGACACTTAGGGTCGTCGACAGAAAGGCAGTCCGACCTGGGGACATTTATGGTCCCCTCCCCAGATGGGGACTCCGAGGCTGGTGTAGGAGTCGCCATGATGATTTAAAAAATTTTGGGTGAAGGGTGTGTGTGTTATTAGGTGCTTGTAGTTTTGTGAGGAGGAAGAGAGTTGTCTTTAGAGGGCAGGCTGTGACTGCCCCCTTGTGTTGTGAGACACAAAGGGAAACGTTCAGTGAGGTCACAGCTGGGTTTAATGATAAATTTACAGCACCCTCTGAACAGTGCTTTAGACCTCACTGGGAGTAATTATCGTTTCGGCAGGTGTCTACTGCCTCCTCCTGTATATATATATATATATATATATATATATATATATATATATATATATATATATATATATATATATATATATATATATATATATATATATATATATATATATATACGAGTATATATATATATATATATATAACAATTATTATTATATACAGGGTGTAATGCGAATTTCTGCAAACACTGAAAGAAACATATGCATTTTAAGGCTTTGTTTACCCATCAGAGGAGCTGAAAATGTATGGGACTCGCGTCTGTGCTCTGCGTGTAATTATTACGGTATCTTATAAAAAGACAAATGGTATTAGAAAGCATGTAATTTACCGATAAGTATTACATGACAACAATATTGCGATGATTAAAATTGCTCCCCTAAAATGCTACGTGACATCATCACTCAGCTCTTTTCAAGGTCGCTCGGACTCGCTCCCCCCCTCCTCCTCCCTCGCTTCGATGATGGCACGTAGCATTTTAAAGGAGTACTTTTAATCACCGCAATAATGTTGTCATGTAATACTTATCGGTAAATTACATGCTTTTTAATACCATTTGTCTTGTTATAAGAAACTGTAATATTCCACAGCTTGCAAAAAATAATATTAAACCATTCGTAATTTGACCAAGTGGCACCTTCGAGGCTGTGACAATGCAACCATCTGTCCGTCACTTCATAGCTACATGCAGAGCACACCCGCGAATCCCATACGTTTTCAACTCCTCTGACAGGTAAACAAAGCTTTAAAATGCATATGTGTATAGAACATTTTCTACTTAGAATTACACGTTCTTTCATCTCTTTCAATATTTGCAGAAATTCACGTTACACCCTGTATATTCATCATTCCATATATCCATTCCACATGCGGTGTGTTTATATATCTTATCCCACGTGTGCGCGCACATGGCCAGCCATCCTGTTCTATTTTTAAATCTTTCTCCTTCCTTTCTCCCTCTCAAAGAAATCCACACCTTTCTTCCCTACATTCCTGCCAGTCCTAAGGGAAAATACCTGCCTTCGCCTTCGGAGTCTTTCTCCCAGATCATTGGCCAGAATAGCGACCTCAGTCATTGGTCACTTCACTCCATATCCAAGCATCTCATTGGTCCACCCCAAAAGTTATATCATGATCCACTTTCTTTCACATAAATAGAGCCCGTGTGAGTATCTAAAATCAGTCTTCCGAGAGAGTCAGTCTTGATCAGTCTTGAGAGAGTCTTCAGTCTTCAGTCTGCTTAGTTCATCATCAGCACACGAGCAGTCCAGTTCATGTCAGTATAGAGAGAGAGAGCACAGTCACTCGTCACATCTGTAATCAATTGTGTCTCGGATCACACGTGTACATTATCCATTATTAAATCAAGAAGAACTCTATAAATCATGTCTTTTACCAGCACACATGAACAATATCAAACCACTACTCACGACCTCCACGCTGCCAACAATATCAAGCTACTACCCGGTTATCCAGAACAGCCACCACAACACCAAGCTCTTCATTTGATCCAGGTGCCAAGGATCATCAACTGAGGCAAGCATCATCAACAGAGGCGGCAAGTATCTCATCTATCTAAACCACTCTGGTCAAGATCAACATCAATCAAAACAAGACTGGTAACATCACCTAAAACGGTGGTCTGTATCAATCAAACAAGGGAGACAAAGACTATCGATACAGTGGTGGGCAGCAAAAATAACCAATACAGTGGTGCCAGCGATGTTGTGCGGTCAAAGACCTACGAACTCTCGACAGTACACGCTGAGACACGAATATCAAGTCCCATTGTATGGAAGTTGAAAGGGGTTAATTCTTACCGTGCTCCATCCTTGGTCACCATACACCCCATGTGCTCTCTGTCCTATGTCTGCTGCCAGCCATGTTCCTCCAGTCATCTGCTGTTAGGTTAGGTCATCTGCTGTCACTTCATCGCCGCAATTATTCAATCTGATTAAGTTTATTCTTGTGCGCCGTTTTCAAACTGACAAGGAAGTGAGTGGGGTGCAAGTGAGAGATTTTCAGGGATAATTAGTGTAGTCTTTACCCTTTCGAGTAAAAAAAAAAAAAAAAAAAAAAAAACGCGATACACACACACACACACGTTTTATATATATATATATATATATATATATATATATATATATATATATATATATATATATATATATATATATATATATATATATATATATATATATATATATATATATATATATATATATATATATATATATATATATATATATATATATATATATATATATTTATTTATTTATTTATTGTATAGAGGCATCCGTTAACACAGCTTGCCATAACTTCTTTATTACAAGCGTTTGGACCTGTCAAAATCATTACAATAAACACATATCCCAAAGATTTTTTTTTTTCACCTTAAGTACCCAAACATCATTAATAAGTAGATCAATATGAAAATTGAGAATGGAAGTATGTAGAATTCGCCAAATGCTAAGTACAATTAAAATCAATCATATAATCAATCAACAACATTGATTTTCACTTATAATAATCATTAGAATTATAACACACAACGGTAGCTCCAGCCGCATATGGATTGCCTCCATGAACTTTCCGAACCAGTAGTTGGATTCATAAACTGTAATACATGAAATATTCCCTGAGTAACTATCAATCTTAATAGCCGACCGCACAATCACATTAACACTGTAATCATAAAAGATCATCACTAATACAAACATTTTGTCGATGAACATCACAAATGTTTTACGTGAACACCAGCTGATAAACCACCACACAGTACTATTATAACCAAACATAGCCATACATACCAGCATAATAGAATAATCCCAAGTCTTGAATAACTATTACATCCAGCGATCCATCACAATACACTTCAGGTTAGGGCGGACAGCAACTAACCCTGGCTGACCGTTCGTCGCCACCTCATCACCCTGCTGCCACCTCACCTCACCTCCCCACTGCCACTTCACAAAGACGTGCGGCTTGAGCACCGTGTACAGAGCTTAATCCTCGTCTACATAAATACACTGATACACGAACTAATTTAGAAATAAACGAATAAATAAAATAATTGATATTCCAATTATCATCAGACTGATGATATCGAGCGTATACGAACAGGAAATTCTCTCTTACACATGTTTCAGCATTTAATATTTTTTTAAAGATATTTTCTTTATATCTAACAATTCTCTTTTGAAATTTGGTTGATGACTTCGCTGAAGCTTGTCATGCTATATTGCGATTTCAGGTTCCTAAACCCTTCCTCAGTAGCTGTGGAATGACTAGGGACGCTTGAGTTGAATTGCTGATTCGTGGGGCTTGAGACCCACACGGGCTATGGATGGCTCGTCTGCGCTTGGTCCCACTGTTTCTTCTTTGGTTTGGAAGGTGGGTCTTTTAGGGGGAGCTGAGTAGTGGGTAGCATGGGTAGCAAGGTTTTTCAGTGGCCGTGCCCTACGCGATACGAACACCTGCGGGCGAACGCTCTTGGTTTCTATTGTAGTCTTATCCAGGTTTATGACAACTGGTTTCTCTCGCAAACCTCGTGCTAGGAGAAAAGCAGACTCCTCAGTCTTGGGCCTGAGCATAAACTGGCGCCCAGACAGGAGTACTTGAAGCCTGGATACTCCTCCTCCAGCCACCTCACTGCTTGGAAGCTTATTCTGCCGAAAGGAAGGGGGTTGGGGGGGGAAGTTGGGGAGGAGAAGCCTTGCGACGTCCCTTTCCCGCCACCTGCCATGAGCCTCTCTAATCCTTGGGCGAGGAGAGGTCAAGGCGCCTCCAGGGTGTAGGGCCCTGGTTCAAGGTGCGGAATGAGAGTCCCCCTCAGAGAGGGTCGCAGACGTCTTCACACCACCAGAACTGGAACCACACTGACTGGACGGAATCGGAATCGGAAAGATTGAGATTCCGGTGGGTGAAGTAGAGGAGAGGAGATAGAAAGAGGGAAAGATGGGTTGAAAAGATGGGATGACTGGACATGCTGGGGAGGCTGGTATTTATGCCGTGAGTCATGGCATCGCTCTGGGCCGTAAGAGGCGCTGATTGGCTGGTACAATGCGATTGGTGGACTCCTTGTTTGGTGGCGGTGGGAGACACTGATTGGTTGGCTTCGTTTGATTGCTAAGTTCTCTCTGTGACGGCGGTGCTTGGTCTCTTCTCATGCTTGGCAGGGCCTGTAAATCTTCGGCCAGTACATTGAGCTTGATGTTCAATTCGGTAACCCATGCTGTACTCGCCCACGAGCTTTTAAACAACATGGGTTACTGTTCTGGTAATGTCAAAACACACAAGCCAGGAAACAAGCTGCGCCCAGTAATTTCTCAGATACCTACACCGACGCACCACATTGCTAAAAACTGTGTACCATACTGGCTCATGTTCCCACCACCTACAGCCTGGAGTCAGCATATGATTTTCTCCACATCCACAACAGCAACACCGCTGACGGTAACATCGCATCATTTGACGTGGAATAACTTTTTACCAACGGCCCAGTCAAACGCACCATCAACTACATCTTTAACAAAGTGTACCATAACGATTCTGCACTCTCACTTGACATCCCTGAAATTGCACTACACGAACTCCTCGAATGCTGCCCTCGAGGAAACAAGTACCGTCAGATTGATGGTGTAGCCATGGGGTTCTCCCTTGGGTGTGCTTATGGCCAACTTCTTTATCTGCTGCGTGGAGGAAGTGTTTAAAGGGACTGATATATCTTGCCGCTATATTGACGACATATTCATCAAGACGACAGGCAGCGTTAGTGCTGACCAGCTTAAGCGTTACCTTGAAGAAATTTCTGGTCTCAACTTCACCACAGAACACAGCGCTACTGCTGACATGCTTAAGCGTTGCCTTGAAGAAATTTCTGGTTTCAATTTCACCATAGAACACAGTTTATATAAACATGCCCTTCCTTGACGTCCTCGTGAAGCAACAGCAAGTGAAGTTCAACACAGCAGTGTACATCATGCAACTAACACTGGGCACTGCCTTAATGGAGAGAGCGAATGTCCTGACCGATATAAGGACTCTACTGTCCGTGCTTATATGCGAAGAGCATTCACACATTGCAGTACTTGGCAGCAAGTGCATGAAAAAATAGAAAGGGCAACACAAGCATTAAAAACAATAGCTTCAGTGAAAAGAATATCGTCCACCAAACCTAGATCACTGATAAGTGGCATAACTCCAGGTCCTCCACAATAAAGTGATATGTCACTTTCATGCCAAAAAAGTGAAATGACATGACCATACACTACCGTGCCTTCTTCACAGCATACAAAGAAGATAAAAATGAAATTAAAAGAAATGGCAACCCTACAGGCACATAAAAGAAGATAAAGCTCTAAATATACTAAACGAACAAGAAAATCAGCCACCTCCTACTTAGAAATAGTCTCCACATAGAAAGAGCAACAACCCAGAAATCACATGTCGTGTAAAAATTCACCTGTAAACGAGGAATCTGTGAAGTCCTCCCTTCAACTCACATCGGCATGACGATGACAAAGCTGTCTCGACGGCTCACCTGCCACCTAACATCCGGAGCCCCAACAATACACCTACAGCTGCAGCACGGTATCAAAATCACAAGAAAAGAATTGGTAGAAAACACTGAAATCTTAGATAAGTGTCCAGATGCGTGACGTCTTGCATTACTTGAAGAACTGTACATAAAAGAATTTCAAAAGAGAATAAGGTTCTTGTTAGATATACAGATAATATCTTAAAGAAAATATCAAATGCTGACAAATGCTAGCGATCACATTTAATCATATATATATATATATATATATATATATATATATATATATATATATATATATATATATATATATATATATATATATATATATATATATATATATATATATATATATATATATATATATATATATATATATATATGCTATCAACATCTGTCTACTAGTAAAGCCAAAAGTCGAAGTCGAAGTCTTTCCTGTCAGTCATCACAGGAGGGAACGGGGTGGGGGGCTGAAATTCATCATTTCCCAAATCCTAGAAACATTTTTCGCTGTGGAAAATTCCTATGTCAGATTCCAAGGGAAAGCTTTTATGAAGGAAATTGTCTTGATAACAAAAATGTTTATTTGGGTACTATATCTAGTACGTATATTCTTCATGTCATTTGAGATGTTAGTTTTGTGTTTTTGCATAATATCTTCCCTTGTTTACATGAAGGTTGAAGTCGTTGAAAACGGAAAAAAAAAAAAAAAAAAAAAAAATATATATATATATATATATATATATATATATATATATATATATATATATATATATATATATATATATATATATATATATATATATATATATATATATATATATATATATATATATGGACACTGACCAAGGGCAACAAAAATCCTATAAATTGAAGGATAAGTGTCTTGAAACCTCCCTCTTCAAGGAATTCAAGTCATAGGAAGGTGGAAATACAGAAGCAGGCAGGGAGTTCTAGAGTTTACCAGAGAAAGGGATGAATGATTGAGAATACTGGTTAACTCTTGCGTTGGAGAGGTGGACAGAATAGGGGTGAGAGAAAGAAGAAAGTCTTGTGAAAGGCATGCAGTTAGCAATATCAGAAGAGCAGTTAGCATGAAAATAGCGGTAGAAGACAGCTACAGATGCAACATTGCGGCGATGAGAGAGAGGCTGAAGACAGTCAGTTAGAGGAAAGGAGTTGATGAGACGAAAAGCTTTTGATTCCACCCTGTTTAGAATAGCAGTATGAGTGGAACCCCCCAGACATGTGAAGCATACTCCATACATGGACAGCTAAGGCCCTTGTACAGAAATAGCAGCTAGGGGGGTGAGAAAAACTGGCGGAGACGTTTCAGAACGTCTAACTTCATAGATGTTTTAGTTAGAGATGAGATGTGAAGTTTCCAATTCAGATTATAAGTAAAGGACAGACCGAGGATGTTCTGTATAGAAGAGTGGGGACAGTCGAGTGTCATTGAAGAAGAGGGGATAGTTGTCTGGAAGGTTGTGTCGAGTTGATAGATAGAGGAATTGAGGCATTGAACAATACCAAGTTTACTCTGCCCCAATCATAAATTTTAGAAAGATCAGAAGTGAAGCGTTCTGTGGCTTCCCCACGTGAAATGTTTACTTCCTGAGGGGTTCGACGTCTATGAAAAGACGTGGAAAAGTCCAGGGTGGTATCATCAGCGTAGGAGTGGATAGGACAAGAAGTTTGGTTTAGATCATTAATGAATAATAAGAGAGTGGATGACAGGACAGAACCCTGAGGAACACCACTGTTAATAGATTTAGGAGAACAGTGACCGTCTACCACAGCAACAATAGAACGGTCAGAAAGGAAACTTAAGAAGTTACAGAGAGAAGGATAGAATCCATCGGAGGGTAGTTTGGAGATCAAAGCTTTGTCCCAGACTCTATCAAAAGCTTTTGATATGTCCAAGGCAACAGCAAAAGTTTCACCAAAATCTCTAAAAGAGGATGACCAAGACTCAGTAAGGAAAGCCAGATCATCAGTAGAGCGGCCTTGATGGAACCCATACTGGCGATCAGATAGAAGGTTGTGAAGTGATAGATGTTTAAGAATCTTCCTGCTGAGGATAGATTAAAAACCTTTGGATAGGCAGGAATTTAAAACAATAGGACGGTAGTTTGAGGGATTAGAACGGTCACCTTTTTTTTAGGAACAGGCTGAATGTAGGCAACCTTCCCGCAAGAAGGAAAGCTAGATGTTGACAGGCAGAGCTGAAAGAGTTTGACTAGGCAAGGTGCAAGCACGGAGGCACAGTTTCGGAGAACAATAGGAGGGACCCCAACAGGTCCATAAGCCCTCCGAGGGTTTAGGCCAGCAAGGGCATGGAAAACATCATTGCGAAGAATTTTAATAGGTAGCATGAAGTAGTCAGAGGATGGAGGAGAGGGAGGAACAAGACCAGAATCGTCCAAGGTAGAGTTTTTAGCAAAGGTTTGAGCGAAGGGTTCAGCTTTAGAAATAGATGTGATAGCAGTGGTGACATCGGGCTGAAATAAAGGAGGGAAAGAAGAAGAAGCAAAGTTATTAGAGATATTTTTGGCTAGATGCCAGAAGTCACGAGGGGAGTTAGATCTTGAAAGGTTTCGACACTTTCTGTTAATGAAGGAGTTTTTGGCTAGTTGGAGAACAGACTTGGCATGGTTCCGGGCAGAAATATAAAGTGCATGAGATTCTGGTGATGGAAGGCTAAAGTACCTTTTGTGGGCCACCTCTCTATCATGTATAGCACGAGAACAAGCTGTGTTAAACCAAGGTTTGGAAGGTTTAGGTCGTAAAAAAGAGTGAGGAATGTACGTCTCCATGCCAGATATTATCACCTCTGTTATGCGCTCAGCACACAAATACGGGTCTCAGCCACGGAAGCAGTAGTCATTCCAAGGAAAATCAGCAAAATACCTCCTCAGGTCCCCCCAACTAGCAGAGGCAAAACACCAGAGGCACCTTCGCTCAGGGGGATCCTAAGGAGGGATTGGAGCGATAGGACAATATACAGATACGAGATTGTGATCAGAGGAGCCCCACGGAGAAAAAAGGGTGACAGCATAAGCAGAAGGATTAGAGGTCAGGAAAAGGTCAAGAAAGTTGGGCGTATCTCCAAGACTGTCAGGAATACGAGTAGGGTGTTCCACCAATTGCTCTAGGTCGTGGAGGATAGCAAAGTTGAAGGCTAGTTCACCAGGATGGTCAGTGAAGGGAGAGGAAAGCCAAAGGTGGTGGTGAACATTGAAGTCTCCAAGAATGGAGGTCTATGCAAAAGGGAAGAGAGTCAGAATGTGCTCCATTCCACTCCACAGAATGTTAAGTAGTCAAAGAATTTCTTATAGTCAGAGGAGTCAGGTGAGAGGTATACAACACGGATAAATTTAGTTTGAGAGTGACTCTGTAGTCGTAGCCAGATGGTGGAAAACTCGGAAGATTCAAGAGCGTGGGCACGAGAGCAGGTTAAGTCATTGCGCACATAAAAGCAACATCCAGCATTAGATCTAAAATGAGGATAGAGAAAGGTGGAGGGAACAGAAAAGGGGCTACTGTCAGTTGCCTCAGACACCTGAGTTTCTGTGAGGAAAAGAAGATGAGGTTTAGAAGAGGAGAGGTGGTGTTCTACAGATTGAAAATTAGATCTTAGACCGCGAATGTTGCAGAAGTTAATAAAGAAAAAGTTGAGGGTGGTGTCAAGACAGAGTCGTCGACAGAAAATCATCGACCTAGGGACTTTTATAGTCCCCTCCCCAGATGGGGACTCCGAGGCTGGTGTAGGAGTCGCCATAATAATTTTGAAATTTTTCAGTGAAGGGTATGTGTGTTATTAGGTGCTTGTAGTTTTGTGTGGAGGAAGAGAGTTGTCTTTAGAGGGCAGGCTGTGACTGCCCCTTGTGTTGTGAGACACAAAGGGAAACGTTCAGTGAGGTCACAGCTGGGTTTAATGATAAGTTCACAGCACCCCCTGAACAGTGCTTTAGACCTCACTGGGAGTAATTATCGTTTCAGCAGGTGTCTACTGCCTCTTCCCCAACATTTCAGATGACCTTTCCTTCTGTTCCCTTCCTTTCTACTTACTATATGTGGGAGTGTGGGATGTGCAAGAAACGGAGAGAGAGAGAGAGAGAGAGAGAGAGAGAGAGAGAGAGAGAGAGAGAGAGAGAGAGAGAGAGAGAGAGAGAGAGAGAGAGAGAGAGAGAGAGAGAGAGAGAGAAAGAAAGAAAAAAAAACAATGACTGCGGGTCACTACTAGGAACGACTGTTTGCGTCAGTTATTCCCACATAATATTTTTAATCACCACTGATGGAATTCCCTTTTGTTTTGCAGAATATTTGGATAGCGGCATGATAATACAGAAATGAATTTTCTCTGTTTAGTCCCCAGAATGGCAGGCCCAGCAAACTCCCTGACACAGGCCCTAGTGGTTGTGGTCTTGATTGTTTCTTCACTTTCATCCGGAACTGTGGACGTGGCTCAGGTAGGATCGCTAGTGGCTCAGATGGTAGAAAAGGGTTTCGTCTCATGTCACCTTGTACTCATGACTACAGACTCGCACTCACCTGTCTTCTCAGCAATACAAAGGCAAGTCTTGAATGAAGATATTAGTCGTATTTTTTTCCTCGGTTTTTACGTCCGGTTTCCCTAATCTATCAGGTACGGGACGGTGCCTCTTAAAGAAGGACTTTTGTTGTGACAATAACTGAAGATTATTCATATTTAGCTTATTGTTATTCCAGGTCCATAGAGGTGGGCATGGTGGTGGTGGAGGTGGATAGCAACACAACAAAGGAGGACCGACTTACCAGTGAATTATGGGGAAAGTCATCTCGCAGTTGTCGAGTGGTCATTCTTCATAACACACAGAGTAGCATCATCATCAAAAACAGAAACTTTAACATTAACAGCAAAAACAAAAGCATCACCAACGATAATCACAACAAACAATGCATAATGGCAGCACTAAGGTAAGGGTGAATGACGTTCTGTTTATACGAGTAGAAGAGCATCAAGGGAAGCGTTTCTATATTTAACCCTCTAGGGCAGTGATAAGGAAGGACGCTACCGACGCGTCTTTTTTATCCGTCATTATAAGCATTTTTCACACCAATGAAGAAGGTATAAAAGATGGAAGTAACAGTTGCAGACTACGAGAACTCAAATCCCAAGACTGACTGACTGACACCACATTCATTAATGATAGACAAAGGAGATGGAAGTGACAGCTGCCGACCACTAGAGTTCTAACTCCAGGACTGACTGACTGACACCACCTTCTTTAATTAAGGTCTACAAATTAGAGGTATTTAGGTTGTGTAGGCGGAGAGACCAACCAGGTGCGTCCCTTGGTTGGTGCATGGGGAACCCTATGAAAATAATGTTTCCTCGAATATGCTGAATAAGAGGCAGACCAAACTGTGGAAAGGAAGCGCTACAACGTAAACAACTCGAAGACAAATCAAGGGACAAAGGCAAGACAATAGAGAATGTGGTATGGGATCCCTACAAGTAGATTGCGTGATCTTGGCCCGGTCAGTATAGTTATGTGCAACGGGAGAATCTCAGAAAACAGGAGTAAGTGTTATGAGTAACAAAATATCAAAAGGAGGCACAGAAGACTGGAACGCATCAGACAGAATAGTTTTGGTCAAGATAGGTAACACTTAATATTAATATTATACAGATATGTGCACCTACTACAACACATACGGACGAAATCAATATTACTATGAGCGATATGAACGCGAAAATTGGAGAACAAGGAGATAGACAGATGGACAAGTGCGGTGAACAGTGCGTTTCGTGTTAATTACCTTTTATTTGTGATATGTGAAGATTATCGTACCGCCTGGGGTTTTTAAGAGCAGCAGCACCACGGAACACAAGATTTTTAGGGTAAATTACAACGAAATACAAGAATCCTTTTAATCATCCCGCGGTGAGTCTTGATCTGCATGGTTTTGGAACAAATGAACAAGGATAATGAGTAGATATGTCACAAAATGCTGATGTTGTCAATTTGTTAAGATTTTAGATAATTTGCATAGGTTTTAATTTCTTTATCTGAAAGTTGTTCATAAGCAAGTGCAGACAAGTCATAAATATTTAGTCACGGCATTAATAGGACGATTGTTGTAACACACACACACACACACACACACACACACACACACATTTTTTAATACTCCCTCTGGTCACAGCATCTTGGAGCGCGCTGGTCTGCGGAAGTTTCCGGAGACGGTGTTTATAGCGATTGGTGAACTTTCGGGAATGGAGGCTGTACTCCTTCACCACGCTCTCCGCAACACAGTCGTTGGTCTTTATATGGTCATCCACCATCCAGGGAGTGTATATGTTACACCTGGGTCACGGATCTTGCCCTCCGAGCTACTGCAACCAGGTACTGCAAATATTTACTAACAATGTAAAGGAAGGTACTAACTTCCAAAGTGGACCACATTCTGACTCTCTTTTTGCTGAGATCTCCATTCTTGGAGACTTTAATGTTCACCACCAGCTTTGGCTTTACCTTCCCTTCACTGACCATCCTGGTGAACTTGCCTTCAACTATGCTATCCCCCACGACCTAGAGCAATTTCCATGCCCTCGCTGGCCTAAACCCTCGGAAGGCTTATGGACCTGATGGGGTCCCTCCTATTGTTCTCCGAAACTGTGCCTTCGTGCTTGCACCTTGCCTAGTCAAACTCTTTCAGCTCTGTCTGTCAACATCTACCTTTCCTTCTTGCTGGAAGTTTGCCTACATTCAACCTGTTCCTAAAAAGGGTGACCGCTCTAATCCCTCAAACTACCGTCCTATTGCTTTAATTTCCTGCTTATCTAAAGTTTTTGAATCTATCCTCAACAGGAAGATTCTTAAACATCTATCACTTCACAACCTTCTATCTGATCGCCAGTATGGGTTCCGTCAAGGCCGCTCTACTGGTGATCTGGCTTTTCTTACTGAGTCTTGGTCATCCTCTTTTAGAGATTTTGGTGAAACTTTTGCTGTTGCCTTGGACATATCAAAAGCCTTTGATAGAGTCTGGCACAAAGCTTTGATTTCCAAACTACCCTCCTACGGTTTCTATCCTTCTCTCTGTAACTTCATCTCAAGTTTCCTTTCTGACCGTTCTATTGCTGCTGTGGTAGACGGTCACTGTTCTTCTCCTAAATCTATTGACAGTGGTGTTCCTCAGGGTTCTGTCCTGTCACCCACTCTCTTCTTATTATTCATTAATGATCTTCTAAACCAAACTTCTTGTCCTATCCACTCCTACGCTGATGATACCACCCTGCACTTTTCCACGTCTTTTCATAGACGTCCAACCCTTCAGGAGGTAAACATATCACGCAGGGAAGCCACAGAACGCCTGACTTCTGATCTTTCTAAAATTTCTGATTGGGGCAGAGCAAACTTGGTATTGTTCAATGCCTCAAAAACTCAATTCCTCCATCTATCAACTCGACACAACCTTCCAGACAACTATCCCCTCTTCTTCAATGACACTCAACTGTCCCCCTCTTCTACACTGAACATCCTCGGTCTGTCCTTTACTTATAATCTGAACTGGAAACTTCACATCTCATCTCTAGCTAAAACAACTTCTATGAAGTTAGGTGTTCTGAGACGTCTCCGCCAGTTTTTCTCACCCCCCAGCTGCTAACTCTGTACAAGAGCCTTATCCGTCCATGTATGGAGTATGCTTCACATGTCTGGGGGGGTTCCACTCATACTGCTCTTCTAGACAGGGTGGAATCAAAAGCTTTTCGTCTCATCAACTCCTCTCCTCTAACTAACTGTCTTCAGCCTCTCTCTTACCGCCGCAATGTTGCATATCTAGCTGTCTTCTACCGCTATTTTCATGCTAACTGCTCTTCTGATCTTGCTAACTGCATGCCTCCCCTCCTTCCGCGGCCTCGCTGCACAAGACTTTCTTCTTTCTCTCATCCCTATTCTGTCCACCTCTCTAACGCAAGAGTTAACCAGTATTCTCAATCATTCATCCCTTTCTCTGGTAAACTCTGGAACTCCCTGCCTGCTTCTCTATTTCCACCTTCCTACGACTTGAATTCCTTCAAGAGGGAGGTTTCAAGACAATTATCCACCAATTTTTGACCACTGCTTTGACCCTTTTATGGGACTGGCATTTCTGTGGGCATTTTTTTTATTAGATTTTTGTTGCCCTTGGCCAGTATCCTTCCTACATAAAAAAAAAAAAAAAAAATTGGTGCAACACTCTACTCGTATTCCTGACCGTCTTGGAGATACGTCCAATATTCTGCACATTTTCCTGACCTCTAATCCTTCTGCTTATGCTGTCACCCTCTCTTCTCCGTTGGGCTCCTCCGCTCACAATCTCATATCTGTATCTTGTCCTATCGCTGCAATCCCTCTTCAAGCTCCCCCTAAGCGAAGGTGCCTCGGGCGTTTTACCTCTGCTTATTTGGGGGGGAACCTGAGGAGGTATTTTGCTGATTTTCCTTGGAATGACTACTGCTTCCGTGTCAGAGAACCATCTTTGTGTGCTGAGCGCATAACAGAGGTGATAGTGTCTGGCATGGAGGCGTACATTCCTCTCTTTTTCTCGACCTAAACCTTCCAAACCTTGGTTTAATACTGCTTGTTCTCGTGCTATACATGATAGAGAGGTGGCCCACAAAAGGTACTTAAGCCTTCCATCACCAGAATCTCATGCACTTTATATATCTGCCCGGAACCATGCCAAGTCTGTTGTCCAACTAGCCAAAAACTCCTTCATTAACAAAGTGTCAAAAATTTTCAAGATCTAACTCCCCTCGTGACTTCTGACATCTAGCCAAAAATATCTCCAATAACTTTGCTTCTTCTTCATTTCCTCCTTTATTTCAACCAGATGGCACCACTGCTATCACATCTATCTCTTCGGTCAAACCTTTGCTAAAAACTATCTTGGACGATTCAGGGCTTGTTCCTCCCTCTCCTCCAGCCTCTGACTACTTCATGCTACTATTAAAATTCTTCGCAATGATGTTTTCCATGCCCTCGCTTGCCTAAATCCTCAGAAGGCTTATGGACCTGATGAGATCCCTCTTATTGTTCTCCGAAACTGTGCCTCCATGCTTGCACCTTGCCTAGTCAAACTCTTTCAGCTCTGTCTGTCAACATCTACCTTTTCTTATTGCTTACTGCTTATTTGCTCAGTATCAGACATATCTGAAAGAATAATATCAAATAATCTGTTTAATTCTACTTTCACTTTGGCTATTCAATTCAATACACACCTACTATATTAAACCTTCTTGCCTGTGACCATAGTACTGTAATATGGAGGCGAGATGCTATGGGCGGAAAGGAATGGCTGTCAAGGCAGAAATGCTGATTTGGGAAAATCTCGTCAGCCGGCGCCGTCCTTCGACTCATTACTGCTATGGGCAATGGAGTGAATAATTTCTTACTGTAGCCGCACCAACAGGTCATCTTTAGCTACGGGTGATCTGTTTTACTGATGATGCCCCTCACCGTAGGCTTGAGGAAAGGCAATTCTCTCCGACTTTTATTAATGAAGCCGTCGCGACCGTAAAACATGCGAAGCTCTCGGTCTCAAATTCTTACAAAATAATATATATACTAATATAGAAAAAAAAAAAAAAATCTCACCATATTCCAATACTCAGACAACTTAAGCATTCATCTTGGCACGGTGACGTTCAGTTTCTACTACAAAACTACATTTTTCTACCTGCCCATGTTCCCGGGGTCACGTCTGGTCAGTAAGTGACGCAGGGAGGCCGTAAGTGGGTGAATCGCATCTTCCTACTAAGTGAACATTGATACGAAGCTTTACATATAATTTAAAACTGATACGTCTGTATATCACATGTTTTCATGCAAATAATAAACCACTGAACATTTCACTTCTGATTATAGAATAATAGTGATACGAGGCACATACACAATAACGTGTGAACAGCTATTAAATAATCTTGGGCAGTGCTTGTACATATAATAGTAGTTTGTGCTCAATGTTTATGTTGACCACTTAAACATCTTATATTGATTACTTACCATTTTACATTGACTTCTTAACATGACAAGTATCATTCTGCTGGGAGATACCCAGACAGATGTAGATGGGGTAAGTGGAATCACATGGACTAGGCTACCGTGAGTGGCCTTGCAAAAATTAATAAAGTATAGTGTAACCATAGGTTTAGATGGTTACTTAACCATAGGTTGAGATGGCTACTTAATCCGCGAGAAAAAGGTCAAGGTCAAGGTTTCGTCTAAATGTAACAAACTATTTTTCGATAGCCTCCATGAATTCAGTACAATGCTTCAGTGATTTTTTATTTTTTTATTTCATGGTTCCCCTCTCTCTCTCTCTCTCTCTCTCTCTCTCTCTCTCTCTCTCTCTCTCTCTCTCTCTCGCTGTATGTGTGTGTGTGTGTGTGTGTGTGTGTGTGTTGTGTGTCAAATCACCTAATGATTCAAATTGTTAAGATTTTCGAGTTTAGTTAACGGAATGGTATGCATGATGACTACTTGAGTGAATAAAAAAAAACCTGAATTGCCCTTCAGTGTTATCATAGTACAGGAAAAATAATAGTAATAGTGAAATAAACATTTTTATATAAGTTTAAGTATTCATAACGAAAATGATGGCATTTATTAGTCTTTTTTTTTAATTGCCACTTCTCTTTGATGGCATTTATTAGTCTTTTTTTTTAATTGGCACTTCTCTCTTACTTGTATCAGAGTCTTTTGTAGAGGACAGTGTATCGCTGTATCGTCGCTGTCACCTGTGTCTAGGGAAAAAGAAGTCTGCTCATTTCATTCACCGTCTGAATCTCTCCACTCCTGTACAACTGGGTACTGATCCAAACGTCGTCCATTTGTTTTCTAAAGGTAGGGACCCGTGCCTGGATTCAAACACTATCATATATGTGTTTGTGCGTAATATATATATATATATATATATATATATATATATATATATATATATATATATATATATATATATATATATATATATATATATATATATATATATATATATATATATATATATATATATATATGCGTAATATATATATATATATATATATATATATATATATATATATATATATATATATATATATATATATATATATATATATATATATATATATATATATATATATATATATATATATATATATATATATATATATATATATATATGTTATATCCATTGCAGAACAGTTTACCGACCTAAAAGGACAAACTTTGTCCGTCGTGTCGGTGCCGCACTTCCCTTACGTGGACTATGAGAGGAGCAAGGAGGGAAAAGGCGGGGTGGTGACGCTTAGGGATACCATTGATGCTCGACTACTTCAGACTTTCTCCGAGAAAATCAATTTCACGTGAGTCTCTGTCTGTCTCTGTCTCTGTCTCTGTTCACAGGAGCGAGAGGTCATCATTTTAAATTGTTCCTAAGGAAGCTGCAAAGCCAATGCCCCGGTTTGAACGCCGTGGCCGCAGACATGGTCGTGGTGGACACCATGGATGAGGACGTTGAAGGAGGATCTTTCCATCATGAGATGCTGGAGGTCTGAAGCGTACCAGCACCATTACTGTCAGCGACAAGACTGGAGCCGAAAGCAGTGAAAAACCTCAGCGCGTCTCTACGTCTTAGAGTGGGGAAGTATTGAAGTGGAAAAACGACCCAGCCAACTCATTGGTCTTGGACGTGGTGGTAGGACCTAGTGTTTTGAATGTAACCCAGACCTATCTACGACGTGACTTAACATCGGATGGAGCCTTTTGATCATACACACCATTTCGCTAAACTGAATGTCAGTGTCTATGTTCGCTTACTATTGTGTGCAGCTGATGTGGGCCGGTCGAGTTCCTCCAATAACTTAAGACAGATACCAATAATTTATTCTCAGACAGATTACCAATAATTTATTCTCAGAGGTGCATGAAAGAGACTATACAAAAAAAAAAACTTTCCAAAAGCCATTTTGTAAACTTTTTTTTTTGCCATTTTCTGTGAGAATATAAAGATTATTTTCATTGACAAGTCGATAACAACCGACAGAACTGGCCATGTGAGAAACATGGTGATAGTATGCGCATTCCCACAACCTTAAAGGATTGACCCTGAGCTTTGTTCATTGATATTGCAATGCTAAACTCAACTGGTATAATATATATATATATATATATATATATATATATATATATATATATATATATATATATATATATATATATATATATATATATATATATATATAAAGCGAGCAAGACTGACGAGGTGTGGGGTGGAAGTCAGTCTTCAGCTCGGTTAGCTCGATCGAGCCGTGAGCTGAGACCTGCTACGAAAGCTTCGACTTTAATGATACCGCCACGGTGTGGTCTAGACGGTATTCGAAGCCGATGGTTAGTTGGAGAGATCAGTAGTTGGCGAGGGCGGGTATGAGGGCCGTAATACGTCCCCCTGAGGACGTCGACACCCAGTAACAAGAACTTTGGTGACAGTGGAGATGGGAGGAAAATTGGAGAGCCTTCGTCAGCATCAGAGGTGGATTCGCGAGAGAGCGTCGGCGATGATATTTTCAGAGCCTTTTATGTGTCGGATGGTCACGTCATAAGGCTGGAGGAGAAGTGACCACCGGAGAAGACGCTGGTTGATAAATTTTTTTCGCTGTAGGTATGTCAGAGGATTGTGGTCGGTGAATACCTGCAGGGGCTTGACGCTGGCGTGCAGGTGGCATTCAAACTTTTGAATTGCTGAGACAATTGAGAGCACTTCCTTCTCGATGGTGCTGTAATTACTCTGGTGGTTGTTAAACTTGGCTGAGTGATAGGCCACCGGATGATAGATTCAGTTTCTCCTGTAGGAGGACTGCCCCTGCGGCATGTGGCTGGCGTCGGTTTGCAGCAAATGGCCGGGAGAAGTCCGGTGCTTTCGATGTTTGCAGTACCGGCTCGCGAGCTAGGAGATACTCGAGTTGATCGAATGCCCGCTGGCAGTCTGGTGTCCACTTGAATTTCGCAGTTCCCCTGGTTAGTCCCGTTAGAGAGGCGGCTGCTTCCGCGAAGTTCGGGCAGAACCGGCGGAAGAAACCCGCCATCCCGAGGAAGCGCCGCATCTCCCTCTTGGAAGCTGGCACCGGGAACCCCAGTACGGCAGACACATTGGCGGTTTTGGGACGGACACAACCATGTCCCATCTGCTGCCCCAAGTAGGTGACTGTTGCCCCGCCGAATGTAATTTTGGCCAATTTTACCGTCAGCCGTGCCTCCTGCAGTCTGTGGAGCATACAAGTTTGTGGATATGCTGTTCCCAATTATCTGAGAAGATCGTCTAAGTAAACCGACACACAAACTAGGTCTTGGACCAGGTGATTCATGGCCCTCTGGAAGGTGGCTGGGCAATTTCTCATCCCAAATTGAGCCACCAAGTAGTGAAAACGGCCAAAGGAAGTAATGAAGGCAGAAATTTCATGAGCTCTCTTAGTGAGTGGTATTTGATAGTAGCCTTTTAAGAGGTCAATCTTAGTTACAAATTTGGATTGTCCCACCTCATCAAGATCATCTATTCGTGGTAAAGGATAGGCCTCTGGCAATGTGACCGCATTCACTCGTCTGTAGTCCGTGCAGAAGCGTAGTTGACCATCTTCTTTGGGGACGAGTATGCACGGTGAAACGCACCTAGTCAACGCCTGCGTGAGTAGGTAATCAACCTCTTCCCTCATCAGCTCTCCTTTCTGAGGATGTAGACGGCAAGGAGCTTGGCGGATAGATGAAGTGCCTGGTAAAAGTTGCACGTCATGAGGCGTCATGAGACATCAAGGAGCACTGCTGTGGGTAGTTTTGAAAAAACAATCTTGATGTTGCTCCACAAGTGAAATTACATCGTCTTGTGCTTGTGAGGAAGATAGGTGACTAAGGTTATTGTGTAGGTGTTCAAGTATATATGCATTACTGGAGGTGTCTTGTATATCTGGAATTGTGTTCGAGTCTATTTGCTTAGTTTCTGCGATTATAGTTGACACACAAGGAACAGGTAACACCGCAGTTGGAGAGTCCGGTGCAGGCGCTCGGTGCTTGTATATTTGAGCAAGTTGACACGAATTAATTGTGAAGACTTACGATCAGATATCTTAAATATAAAATTAATTATAAAAATTGGATCTTAACAAAATTTTCGTAACATTCATTTTAGGGCTTGATGACACCTTCCTAGCGCACCCTGAGACTCCGGATGGTAAGCGGCTGCTAGTCTGCGTAATACCAAATTCAGTTAAGAAAGCCCGGAAGAGATCACTCGTGAAGTTTGTTCCCCTGTCGCTCTGTATTTCGTGGGGAATGTCATAGGTGGTAAACATGTGGGTGAGTCGAGACAATAGTTTTAGTTTATGTTCTTAATAGGGAAGGTCTCAGGATGCCTAGTAGTTGGGTCCAGCACAGTTAGGATGAAATTGTTACCCTTCTTGGTTTTAGTTGATGTTGCCCTACAAGATCAATGATGATTTTCTGAAATGGTTCCAAAGGAACATGTAAAGGTTGTAGAGGGTAAGGAGGGATGGTTTGGTTAGGTTTCCCTGCAACTTGACACTTGTGACATGAATTGACAAATGAGGCTACGTCCTTCCGTAGAGTCAGTAAAATGTACTCTATATTTATCACAGATTTTCGTAATACCTAAATGTCCAACAACGTTTTCATGAGCCAGCAACGTTTTCATGGTTCCTGGCAAGACTATATGAGTGACCTCAGCCCATGCTGAATCTTCATTAAGTTTAGGTGGTTTATACACTCTTATAAGAATGTCGTCCTGGTAGTAATATGATGATCTGTTCACTAGGGATGACTTCGAAGTGAAATTTGGTTAGTAGTGAACAATTTGATTTAGGTTCACTTGAACTGGAGGATTCGGAGGTTAGGGCAAAGTCTGAGCAGCAACAGGATTGTTCTGGGCGGCTTGTGCTCGGGTCACGGTACAAACCGGAAACAAATTAGGTTGTTCCCGCTCAAGTTCACCTGTAGGTGGCATAATCAGAGTTATTTTCTGGACCTCCCAAGTTGTTAAAGCATTCTCAGTGAGCATGGGCTTTAGGAGCCATGTCCAATCCTCCTGAGGCAATTCAGAGTGTTCAGCAGAGGATTCAAACTCCCTTAACAAACTTTCGGGATCTTGATCTGAGAATTGTGGTAAGAGGAACAAATAGTTAGTGATTTTAGCCTTGTTTGGAGGTTTTTGCAACAGGAGTAACTCCTCCTCCTCCTGCGTTAATAATTGCATTATTATGAGGGACTTTAATCTTACAGTCACGAGGTGGGGTGAACCACTGACGGCTCACGCGGGCCAGCATCTCTACGGGTGTATCCTTGAAAGCTCCCTCCACCAGCACGTCATGCATCCGACGAGAGTAACAATATCCTAGATATTGTTTTAACTGGTGAAGAATCAGTAAAAGACGTAAAAATTGGACCAGAACCGAGTTCCAGCGCTCATCTTAGCTTACTTTTCACCATAAATTTTGACAAAGCTATAAAGTAAGAGAAAGTAAAGAAAAAGTGCCAGACTATCGGCGTGCTAACTTTGAGAGACTTCGCATGCAGCTTACATCCATAGACTGGAATGAACTGCTGGGAACACCAGACAAACAAAGCATGGGAAGTGTTTACTAAAAAGTTAAATGAAACAACGATTTTGTGTGTACCGCAACGAAACAAACGGAAGGTAAAAAACACCAAACCGAAATGGTGGAATAATTAAATCAGATGCTGCTTTCTAGCTAAGAAAAATGCGTAACACAAATACATATTATAAACAGAATAATAATAAAAAACTAGAGCACGACAGATAGCGTAGGAAAACTAAAAAGCTGATCAAATGCAGCAAAAAAATCTGTTGAAGCTCAGATCGCGAACTCATGTAAAACGAACCCAAAAGAACTTTACAGTTATGTAAAAGCAAAAAGGGTCTTAACATCAACGATTGGCCCATTAATAACAGAAAATGGTAAACAAATAGTAAGCGAAACAGACATGGCGAACACCCTGAACGAGTACTTTTCAACAGTCTTCACGACTGAGGATGTTCAGGGCAGTCTGCCGACCCCCACGCCTCAGTCACGAGGCACCACGCTGCCAGACTTCACCATCACAGAAAATTAAATCCTCTCAGTCACGAAGAGCATGAAAGTAAACAAAACACCCGGGCCAGAAAAGATATCACCCAGGCTTCTTAAAGAAGCAAGAAATGAGCTCGTGAAACCGCTTACAGTTTTATTCAATAAAACTTTACTTGCGGGTAAAGTTCCCCACGAATGGAAACTAGCAAATGTTACGCCAATCTTTAAAAAAGGAAATAAATCTCTCCCAGCCAATTACAGGCCGATCAGTCTCACTTCAATAGTGTGGAAGCTGATGGAAACAATAATCAGAGATAAAATTGTTAAATATTTAGAAAAAAACAAAATCAAAGGATTCGCAACACGGTTTCAGAACCAAGCGTTCCTGCTTTACAAACTTACTAGACTTCTTTTATGAAGTATTTAACTCGTATGACGAGACAATATCTGTTGATATTATCTACCTTGATTTCCAGAAAGCTTTCGACACTTCCCCCATAAGAGACTCATCAGTAAAGTAAAAGCTCACGGCATTGCCGAAAACACCCTGGAATGGCTGAGAGACTGGCTCTCTGACATAAAACAGCGTGATAAAATAAATTTGTGATAAATGGAAAAGTCAGAGTGGCACAAGGTAAACAGCGGTGTTCCTCAAGGCTCTGTATTAGGACCAGTAAGTATTCTTTATAATGTACATTAATGATATTGATGAAGGGATAAATTGCAAAATAAGTAAATTTGCATACGACACCAAAATAACAAGTAGAGTAACGCGTGTCACAATGGCAGGAACTGCAGTGTGACCTCAATAAACTAACAAGCTGGGCAGAAAAATGGCAGATGAGATTCAATATAGAAAAGTGTAAAATTCTACATATCGGAAGCAACAATGTTCAGGCGAGATATGTAATGAATAACATGCCACTGTCAAGCACCGATAAAGAAAAAGATCTTGGTGTCGTTGTCAAACAACCTAAAGCCGAGTCAACACTGCATAGAAACAGTAAAGACGGCAAATAAATTAGTAGGGTTCATTAGAAGAACCTTTGAATTTAAATCAGAAAAGGTTATACTTACCTTATATAACTCACTGGTGCGCCCACATCTAGAATACTGTGTACAGTTCTGGTCATCATATTAAAAAGACATTGAAAAACTAGAAAAGATACAGTGCAGAAAAAAACTAGAAAAGATACAGTGCAGAGTCACAAAGATGATTCCAAGATTGCGCAATAATCCGTATGAGGAACGACTGGAAGAACTAAACCTATTTAGTTTAACAAAGCGCAGGATAAGAGGAGACCTAATTGAAATGTTCAAAATTTTTAAAGTTTAACAAAGCGCAGGATAAGAGGAGACCTAAATGAAGTGTTCAAAATTTTCAAAGGATATAGTAACACTGATGCACATAAATATTTTAAGAGGAGACCTAATTGAAGTGTTCAAAATTTTCAAAGGATACAGTAACATTGATGCACATAAATATTTTACCATTCATCATTCTAACCTAACAAGAAATAATGGATTCAAGATTATACCCAAACGTTTTAAATCCCACGAGGCCAAACATTTTTTCTTTAATCATATAGTAAATATATGGAATAAACTTCCTGAAGAAATTGTGAACAGCAATACTATTGAATCATTCAAAAATAAAATAGACAAATATTTAAAAGGAAATCCCCAACAAGCTCTCTTTTTGTCCGAATAATTACTAATTCACTAATAAACTCTTATTTTACAGACAATAGTTTTAATATAATACTAAATTGTATTAACTTTCAGATAGGCGTATAGAGTTCACTGTAGGGTGAATAGTAGAACTTCCTTTCATCCTTTCTTATGAAAATTCCATGTCAGTTTTTCCATACTGCATGGTACTTTTCTCAACTATTTCCATGCCAGCGCAAGCTGGAGGGAGTGGTGAGTGAGGAGGAGTCTTCTGCTATGCTGTCCTGTCTCTCTTCCCTGTAGCTAGTTAGAAGTAGTTACCAAACAGCCTTGCAAGGACCAAAAGGTCTGTTGCTGTTTGGATTTTCTTTGTATTCCTCCTCCTCCACTCCTCCTCCTTCCGGTATGCGGGTGACCATAGCTCACCTCAGGGAAATTGACCACCCTGCCGTGCATAGTCTCAGGCCACCCTTGGACTCCTCCTCCTTCCGGTATGCGGGTGACCATAGCTCACTTCAGGGAAATTGACCATCCTGCCGTGCATAGTCTCAGGCCGCCCTTGGACAAGGTGTTAACCTGGTAAGCCCCCCGGGCCAGGGTTACGGTGAAGCCACTGGGCAGCAGCAGTGGTGGATTGGACTGCAGGCAGAGGATCCCTTGATGGGACAATGACTGGAGTTCTAAGGTCCTAGTTAGCTGGACCATGCCTTAATTAGCTTTAGTCAGCTGGGGGCTGCGGTTTAGAAAAGTGTGGCGGTCTCTATACTAATTTAGCCTCCCTGGGAACCAGGGAAGCAAAATTAGTTGTTAATACGAGTCACCCGCCTCTCCCCTGCTAATGGCGGTCCTTTCATCTCTATCCTTCAGAATGGTTAGTTCTCATCACTTTTCCATCCTTCTCTCATACTATACATGGAATATTTCAGTTTCTTGGTCTCTCTGGAAGTGCGTCCGATAGTCTCTAGAGTCTGTGGAGAACACCTAGCGACAGGTGAAACCGGCCAAGCCTTCCAAGGATCGCAGAGGTGTGTCAGATGTGGCTGAAGGTGAGGTTAGGTGCTGGTTCCGTTCCCCTATCTTGCCCGCTTTGCCTAGAGTGACTACGCCGGCCAGACTCTATGGGACAGAACTGAAGATGAGGTTGGGTGCTGGTTCCGTTCCCCCATCTTGCCCGCTTTGCCTAGAGTGACTACGCCGGCCCGACTCAATGGGACAGAACTGTGAGGACAATAGCTGCAAGCGCCGGGTTGTGAAAGTCTCACTCGTGACTGAGACTCTAGGCAAGCGATTGGTCTTTATGACATTTTCAAGACCCTGTGGGAGCTAACTCCCAGTGTTGGAGGCATCCAACACAGCAGTATCTGATTTCCATGCATAAACTTTTCATTTGCTCAATTTATGGTCACATCTTTTCTGAAATTTCGAAAGCGCTCTGATTAATCAGTCATGCCTTCTCTTCTCAGACAATGCGAAGCCTGTCGTGGCAGGTTTGCCCCCTCAGTATTTTAGAAATACTTCTGCCTGCAGGTTGTGTCACCTCCAGAGTAAGATAGAGAGACTCAACGAGAAATACGAGAAGTGCAAGCAGTACGAGGACGTCGTGCAACAGCTTGAAACACAAAAAGAGTTCGTTTTCTCTAATACAGATAGCACCTCCACAGATGTTGTTCCTGCCATCCCTGACAGACCTGCCTCCTCCACTCCAGGGGCTCCTGCCCGCCCACATGCTGTGCTTGCAGAGTCATCATTCACTTTAGTCAAGAATCGTGCCACCACCACTAATGTTAAGAAATTTTTGCCCATCTCAACACACAACAGGTACCAGATTCTAGCTGAAGAGGAGGAAGATGCACAAGAGACGAAACTGGTCGGAGACTCAATAGTCAGAGGTCAGCTCTCTGAGTTTTGTGGCAGGGCTCGCAGGACACGTAAGCGTCTATGCATGCCTGGTGGATGCTTAGACGACATCACGGGAGCATGCGACGAGGCAGCCTGCGGATCTAATAATAATACACTCTTTATTATTCACGCAGGTACAAATGATGTCGAAAACACTAGATCTGAAGAGCTCATGGAAAAGTTCTAGAGGATAATACAGCGCTACAAAACTAAATCCAATAACATTATTGTTTCAGGTATCCTCCCCCGGACCAGGGCACTGGCTGTCTTCTACAACAGAGCCTTCAGCACTAACAGTCGTCTCCGTTCTCTTTGCGCAGAGGAAGGTGTAGACTTTGTTAATCTTTGGGACGACTTTTACAATAAACCTTCTCTATTTCAGCCGGATGGTTTACATCTAAATGGAATTGGAGCAGCACGACTTGGCAGACTCCTTAGCAATAAAGTTTATTTTCAGACCAAAAAACGACCAGCAAGATCGTGTAGCCCCAGACTCTTAGTAGACTCCTCGTGCAACCCAACCTCCATGTGCAACGCTATAAAAGCTTGCCTAATCAACGCTCGCAGCATTAAGAAATAAATTTCCAGATTTAGAAACCCTGGCAGCTGTAGAAAACTATCACATTATTGGTATTACTGAATCTTGGCTGAACTCTGCAAACAGAGACTTCCTTGCGGAATACAACTTGCCAGGCTATGAAATGTTCAGCTACGAGAGAAAAGACAGGATAGGAGGCGGTGTATTGCTGTATGTGAAAGCCAGTCTTCAGCCAATCATACTAAAAACCGAAAAGACTAACAATATAGATTCAGTCTTCTTGCATTTAAGAGTACGTTCTAAGAAAACTGCTATAGGTCTTATTTATAGGTCTCCGGTTCACAATGTTTCCTCCGATAAGAATTTACAAGATCAAATTACTGAAATAAGTAACATTTTTGATACAGTCATTTGTGGAGACTTTAATCTACCTGTAAACTCATGGGGAAATCCACTTAACTCTCATTCTGGTCACGACTTGTATAATAATTTATTACAATGTTCTCTAAAGCAACACGTTCAAGGACCCACACGAGGTGACAACATATTACATCTTGTTCTTTCAACAAACGATGACTTAATATCTAACGTTAATATTGGTCCTGAATTTAGTACAAGTGACCACAAGATTGTCTCCTTTAACATCAACCTTCACCGTTGTTAGCAACGAAAAAGTTTTCATATACAAAAAAGGAGACTACGAGAGACTCGGGTCAATTCTCAATTCTTTCTGTCGCAGATTGGAACGCTGAACTTGGTGAAAGTAACATTGAAGAATCATGGGCGAAATTTAAGTACATTTTAAAAAATGCTGTGAAGACGTGTATCCCTATGCGTATAAAAGACATCCATGCAAGAGAACAAACCTAAATGGTGGACGAACAACACTGAGTCACAACTACAAGCAGAAAAATCGTGCCTACCGTAAATATTTGTCCTCTCAGAATGAGGCCGATAAACTAGAATATGACATACTTCGACGCGAATAAAAAAAGCTCATTAGACAGAGTAAGAAAAATCTATAAATGTATATTGCAAGCATTACTAAATCCAATCCCAAAGAATTTTACAGTTACGTTCGAAATAAAAAAGTCATTACATCTCACATTAATCAAATTAAACTCAGATCGCCGACACACTGAATGATTATTTTGCTTCAATTTTTACAGAGTAAAATACTCATACAATCCCCGAACCACTCCTTATGCTCCACAACATAACCCCTTTAAGTGTCTGCGTTTTTCATGAAAGCGAAATAATCAAAGTAATTGATAAAATGAAAACTGACAAAGCCCCTGGCCCAGACGGTACTGCACCACGTGTCTTGAAAGAAACTAAATTTCAAATTTGTAAACCCCTTTCATTGCTTTTCACCAAATCATTTAACTGTGGTAAGGTTCCCAAGGATTGGAAGTTAGCTTACGTTACCCCCATAGAAAAGAAAGGCGACAATTCACTTCCAAGTAACTACAGACCTATCAGCCTTACATCTGTAGTATGTAAACAGTAATTCGCAATAATTTAGTGAACTTTCTTTACGTTACCCCCATAGAAAAGAAAGGCGACAATTCACTTCCAAGTAACTACAGACCTATCAGCCTTACATCTGTAGTATGTAAACAGTAATTCGCAATAATTTAGTGAACTTTCTAGAGGAAAACTATTTAATCAATGACTCACAGCATGGCTTCCGAAACAGACGTTCTTGTCTAACTAATCTGCTTGATTTCTTTTATGATGTTTTCACCCTGTACAACGAAACAAGGGAAGTAGATATAGTGTATCTGTTTTTTTTTCAAAAAGCTTTTGATAAAGTTCCCCACAAGCGGCTATTAGCTAAATTGAAGTCACATGGTATAAATGGAAAACTTCTCAATTGGCTTGAAGACTGGCTGTCTGACAGAAAGCAGCGCGTTGTTTTAAATGATAAATTTTCAAACTGGCGAGAAGTTTTAAGTGGTGTACCACAGGGATCTGTCCTCGGCCCTGTTCTCTTCCTTATTTACGTTAATGATATCGATGAGGGCCTCACCTGTAAAGTATCTAAGTTCGCTGATGATACAAAAATAATGAATAAAGTAGTCACGTCAGAGGATAAAAGAAAATTACAATCTGATCTCGACCACTTAGCCACTTGGTCAGACAAGTGGCAGATGAGCTTCAATGTAGATGAAAGTAAAGTGTTGCACATTGGTAATAATAACGATCACACTGATTACTAAATGAACGGTACCGAGCTTCTCAAGGTTAATGAGGAAAAAGGACTTGGGCGTTATAATTACCTTGGACCTCAAGTCAAGTAAACACTGCTCGGAAGTAGTTAAAACAGCGAATAAATTGGTTGGGTTTATTGGTAGGACTTTCGAATTCAAATCAGAAGGGGTAATTCTCATATTGTTTAATACACTTGTCCGACCTCTACGAGTACTTGAGTACTGCGTCCAGTTCTGGTCACCCCATTACAGGAAAGATATAGACAAGCTGGAGAGAGTCCAAAGAAGAGTTACCAAGTTGATCCCACGACCGCAGAACAAGCCTTATGAGGAGCGCTTGAGGGAACTCTACTTGTTCAGTTTAGAGAAACGGCGAATGCGAGGAGACTTAATTGAACTGTTTAAAATGTGTCGGGGCTTTGATAACGTAAATGTAAACAATTATCTCAGCACCACAGTTCCAACACCACTAGAAATAATGGTTACAAGATTATAGGTAAGCGTTTCAGATCAGACGAGGCTAAGTATTATTTCTTCAATAGAATTGTAATGTCTGGAACTCCCAGCACATATTGTCGATAGTAAAATACAACAGAAACTTTTAAACAAAGGTTGGACAATCACATCGCAGCAACCCCTCATATAACGTACTTTCGGCCTACATAAAATCTTTTTTTTTCAAATTAATTAATTAATTTTTTTATTTATTATTATTATATATTTTTTTTAGTTACTGTAGTGAATAGAATAATTTTTCTTTCATCCTTTCCTATCACATCTCAGCCTTTCTTTCTCCCTATGCCCTCCTGTTTTTCCTTCCATGACCTAGTGTCCTCCATCCTCTAACTCTTACAATCTGTAGTGGTAGTGGAAGAATAGACACACAGACAGCCTCGTTAGGCCCAGTAGGGCTGTTGCTGTCTGTTCTTTCCTTTGTATATTCCTTTGTACTCCTCCTCCACTCTTTCTCCTCCTCCTCCTCCTCCTCCTCCTCCTCCTCCTCATCCTCCTCCACTCCTCCTCTTCTCTTCCTCCTCCTCCACTCTTCCTCCTCCTCCTCCTCCACTCCTCCTCCTCCTCCTCCTCCTCCTCCACTCCTCCTCCTCCTCCTCCACTCCTCCAGACCTATCAGTCTCACCTCGATAGTTATAAAAATTTTAGAAAAATACTAAAGAGACAAAATCACTTCCTTCCTTGACGACCACAAACTGATATTAGACACTCAGCATGGATTCCGGAACATGTTTAACTAATCTCTTAGAATTTTTTAATTACATATTCTCTAATTATGATCAGCGAGCTCCATCTCACATAATCCATCTATATTTCAGGAAAGCGTTTGATACCGTACCACACAGATGCCTCCTAATTAAACTGAAAGCTCACGGAATGGGAGAGCAGTTGTGTGGTTGGATTGAAAGTTGGCTAATAAATAGAAAACAACGAGTATAAATGGAGAAGCTTCCGACTGGCTTCAAGTTACGAGTGGTGTCCCCCAAGGTTCAGTTTTGGGTCCGTTACTTTTTTTGATGTATATAAATGACTTAGACTGCGGCATTGTGTCAAGAATATCAAAATTCGCCGATTGTGAGACGATTGTGATGTCATCCAGCAAGATTTAGATAACCTTAGTAGCTGGAGCGGCAAAAGGCTGTTAAATTTTAATGGAGATAAATGCAAACTAATGCACATCGGTCAGGACAATGTAAAATATATTTATAAATTACATGACAAAATTTAATCAAAGTTACTGAAGAGAAGGACCTGGGGGTATTAGTAACAAATGACTTCAAATGTGCAACGCAGTGTTCGGCCGCGAGTCATAAAGCAAACACTGTCTTAGGATTTATTTCGTGTAATTTTGATTGTAAAACACCCGAAGTCATAACGCGTCTATATACGTCATTAGTGAGCATTTATAATATGCCCTTCGGTTGTGGTCTCCATGCTATCAAAAAGACATTAAGAAATTGGAGAGCGTGCAAAGACGAGCAACCAAACTAATCCCAGGAATACGTGGTCTGTCTTATGATGAACATCTAAAAGGATTAGATATGTTTTCTCTTAAGAGATCATCGCATTCGAGGAGACCTCATCCAAACGTTCAAAATACTTAAGAATATAGATAAGATAGATTACAAAAATCTCTGAGCTGTCGCAATCAGTAACAAGAAGTAACGGCTTGAAACTTAAAGGACAGCGATGTAATACTGATTTACGATGAAACTTTTTTAACGTAATAGTTGAATGTTGGAATAAGTTACCAGCGTCTGTAGTGCAAGTTAATACGGTGGCTACCTTCAAAACTAAATTAGATAAGTTTTATAAAGAAAATGGTTTCCGATTTTTTTTTTTTTTTTTTAGCGATAGTATTAGTTACACTAGTACACTTCTTTTTTCTCCATCTTTCCTATATAAATTTCCTCGATTGTTTCTCTCAGTAACCTCCTCCTCCTCCATCATCTCCTCCTCCTCCTCCTCCTCCTCCTCCATCATCTCCTCCTCCTCCTCCTCCTCCTCCATCATCTCCTCCATCATCATCTCCTCCTCCTCCTCCTCCTCCTCCTCCTCCTCCATCATCATCTCCTCCTCCATCTCCTCCTCCTCCTCCTCCTCCATCATCTCCTCCTCCTCCTCCATCATCTCCTCCTCCTCCATCATTTCCTCCTCCTCCTCCATCATCTCCTCCTCCTCCTCCATCATCTCATCATCTCCTCCTCCTCCTCCTCCATCTCATCTTCTCCTCCTCCTCCTCCATCATCTCATCATCATCTCCTCCTCCTCCTCCTCCTCCTCCTTTCACTTCCTCGTCACTTTCATCCAGTTAGAAAATAAATCTCGTAAAATAATATTAGGTCTATCGTCCTCCAGCCCAGTCACCCGCTACAGACGAAAAACTTTATGACCTTATCGCGGACATCTGCTGCGTTAATAATTGCATAATTATGGGGACTTTAATCTTCCAGTCACGAGGTGGGGTGAACCACTGACGGCTCACGCAGGCCAGCATCTCTACGGGCTGAAAGCTCCCTCCACCAGCACGTCATGCATCCGACGAGAGGTAACAATATCCTAGATATTGTTTTAACAACTGGTGAAGAGTCAGTAAAAGACCTAAAAATTGGACCAGAACTGAGTTCCAGCTATCATCGTAGCTTACTTTTCACCATAAATTTTGACAAAGCTAAAGTAAGCGAAAGTAAAGAAGTGCCAGAGTATCGGCGTGATAACTTTGAGAGACTTCGCATGCAGCTTGCATCCATAGACTGGAATGAACTGCTGGGAACACCAGACATTAACAACGCATGGGAAGTGTTTGCTAAAAAGTTAAATGAAACTGCGTTTTTGTGTGTACCGCAACGAAACAGACTGAAGGTTAAAAACACCCAACCGAAATGGTGGAATAATGAAATTAGATGCTTCCTCAAGGCTCTGTATTAGGACCAGTACTCTTCATAATATACATTAATGATATTGAAGGGATAAACTGCAAAATAAGTAAATTTGCAGACGAGACCAAAATAACAAGTAGAGTAACGTCTGTGTCACAATGGCAGGAACTGCAGTGTGACCTCAATAAACTAACAAGCTGGGCAAAAAAATGGCAGAAGTGATTCAATATAGAAAAGTGTAAAATTCTACATATCGGAAGCAACAATGTTCAGGCGAGATATGTAATGAATAACATGCCACTGTCAAGTGCTGATAAAGAAAAAGATCTTGGTGTCGTTGTGTCAAACGACCTAAAGCCGAGTCAACACTGCACAGAAACAGTAAAGATGGCAAATAAATTAGTAGGGTTCATTGGAAGAACCTTTGAATTTAAATCAGAAAACGTTATACTTGCCTTATATAATTCACTGGTGCGCCCTCATCTAGAATACTGTGTACAGTTCTGGTCACCATATTACAAAAAAGACATTGAAAAACTAGAAAAGATACAGCGCAGAGTCACAAAGATGATTCCAAGATTGCGCAATAAGCCGTATGAGGAACGACTGAAAGAACTAAACCTATTTAGTTTAACAAAGCGCAGGATAAGAGGAGACCTAATTGAAGTGTTCATAATTTTCAAAGGATATAGTAACATTGATGCACATAAATATTTTACCACTGATCATTCTAACCTAACAAGAAATAATGGATTCTAATATTATACTCAAGCGTTTTAAATCCCACGAGGCCAAACATTTTTTCTTTAATCGTATAGTAAATATATGGAATAAACTTCCTGCAGAAATTGTGAACAACAATACTATTGAATCATACAAAAATAAAATAGACAAATATTTAAAAGCAAATCCCCAACAAGCTCTCTTCTTGTCCGAATAATTACTAAATTCACTATTAAACTCTTATTCAACAGACACCATTTTTAATATAACTTGTATTAACTTTCAGATAGGCGTATAGAGTTCACCGTAGGGTGAATAGTAGAACTTCCTTTCATCCTATCCTATGAAAATTTCCATGTCAGTTTTTCCATACTGCATGGTACTTTTCCCCAACTATTTCCATGCGAGCGCAAGCTGGAGGGAGTGGTGGGTGGGGAGGAGCCTTCTGCTATGCTGTCCTGTCTCTCTTCACTGTAGCTAGTTAGAAGTAGTTACCAAACAGCCTTGCAAGGACCAAAAGGTCTGTTGCTGTTTGGCTTTCCTTTGTATTCCTTTGTATCTCCTCCTCCTCCTCCTTCATCATCATCACCTCCTCCTCCTCCCGATAAGTATCGGGACATGATGAAGAAATTTGCTGATAGGAGACGCAAGGTAGCAGTGTGTGGCATCATTCCCCGATGATGTTGGAGCTGCCATGGTTAAGAAAATGTCAGTTGTAAATCGACAGGTAGAGGCGCTCACTAGGCAGGAAGGAATTATTTCTTTGATTTGTGGCACCACTTCTGTTCGGACAGATCTTTGTATGCTCGTGATGGCTTACATCTTAACTGTGTGGGGAGGGCGAGGTTAGGTAGAGTTATAGGTGAGTGTTTAGCTGACATACCTCGGCCCCCAAAGATAGGGCAAGGGAGCACAGCTGAGGAGGACACAGCGTAGCCAGTGACGAACTAGTTGCCAATGTAACTGACAAAGACCATACAGCTCCCGAAACAGAGGAACTACCCAACGTAGATAGGCAGGAAGAGACAGGAGAACCGTCATCGGTGCCAGTGACAAACGCGCAAGAAACGCAAGAGGAGCTTTTTCACTAAGCGAATCGCGTATCGGACCAGCTAAAAAAGCATGTGAAAACAATGAAAGGGTTAACTATATTTTATACGAATGCTCGAAGCATAATTAAAAAGAGATGAACTCATAGCCTATGCAAGGTCGGAAAATCCTAATATTATTAGCATCACCGAGACATGGCTCAACATCTGTGACAAACACAATCTCCGAAGCTAATATTCCAGGCTTCAATATGTTTCTTAACTGTAGAGTAAATAGAAGAGGAGGTGGAGTAATAATGTATATAAGAAATAACATAAGTGCTATTGAAATCAACAAAGAAAACAGAACAGCCTACGAATCATTATACGTTAAACTCAAAGTAAATAAAAAAAGACATAATAATCGCGACTATCTATCGACCTCCTAAAATGACGCCTGATAATGACCAAATGTTATATAACGAACTAGAAACAATACTGAAAACAAAGACGTCCATTATAAGTGGAGATTTTAACCTATCATATATTAACTGGAAAATATCCGATAGCGAGGGATCCAGATTACTCAAAATTGCGAAAAAACTATATCTGTCTCAGGTTGTAAGAGAATCCACAGTAGACAATAACATCTTAGATATCGTCTTAGCTTCTGACAGCGGTCTAATAAATACTTGTGAAGTGGGTGAGGTCTTGGCAAACAGCGATCATAAAAATTATACGATGTAGTATTAACTGTGAGGTAAATATGAAAGAAAATGCGCTTTTAGTTCCAAACTATAATAAAGTCAACATACGAGGGCTTAAATTTGGATTACAAAGAATAAATTGGCAGTCTTCGCAAATAAAGACATGGAACAGATGTGTTCAGCTTTCACTGACACTCTTCTCGAAACATAGTAAATGGATTCCTCAAGTAAGAAAACGGATCAATAGCACAAAAAATCCTCAATGGATGATGAACACCATAAAACACATCATCGCCAGGAAAAAGAACCTATATGCTAAATAT
Organism: Scylla paramamosain; assembly: GCF_035594125.1. Taxonomy (NCBI): domain Eukaryota; kingdom Metazoa; phylum Arthropoda; class Malacostraca; order Decapoda; family Portunidae; genus Scylla; species Scylla paramamosain. The sequence goes on from NC_087191.1 coordinate 1,301,699, forward strand.
AAACAAACTAAATCTGATAACGATTACAGGCGTTACATTGACATCAAACGATGTTGTGAGAGAGATGAAGTCGAAACGCAACCTTGAAATATACACATCAAAGCAAGCGAAAACCAATCCTAAAAAGTTTTTTCAATACATTCATAGTAAAAAAATACTGTCAAAGAAAAAATTGAACCCATAAAAGATAATAATAACGAACTTGTTAGTGACTGCAGTGATATGGCAACGATTCTAAATAACTTTTTTCACAGCGTGTTTATCACGGAAGACATTTCGTCCTTGCCAACTACGATCAGTATGTTTAGAGGGTCCGAAAACGAAAAGCTAATAATAGGTGAAATAAGCGAAGACGATATAGCCAAATACCTGCGTAACCTTGACCCCTATAAAAGCACAGGTGCTGACAGACTATCAACCAGGTTATTAAGAGAATGCCAAGAAGAACTTGTGTTACCCCTAAAATTGCTCTTCAATAGATCGTTGCAGCAATCGTACCGACTCACTGGAAATGTGCAAATGTCACACAGATATTCAAGAAAGGTAGCAAAAGCGAAACTGGTAACTACAGACCAATCAGTCTCACCTCGGTAGTTATAAGAAAAATACTAAGAGACAAAATCACTTCCTTCCTTGACGACCACAAACTGATATTAGACACTCAGCATGGATTCCGGAACATGTTTAACTAATCTCCTAGAATTTTTTAATTACATATTCTCTAATTATGATATGATTAGCGAGCTCCATCTCACATAATCCATCTATATTTCAGGAAAGCGTTTGATACCGTACCACACAGACGCCTCCTAATTAAACTGAAAGCTCACGGAATGGGAGAGCAGTTGTGTGGTTGGATTGAAAGTTGGCTAATAAATAGAAAACAACGAGTAGTTATAAATGGAGAAGCTTCCGACTGGCTTCAAGTTACGAGTGGTGTCCCCCAAGGTTCAGTTTTGGGTCCGTTACTTTTATTTATTTAGATTTAGATAACCTTAGTAGCTGGAGCGGCTAAAGGCCGTTAAATTTTAAATGGAGATAAATGCATAATGGAGATAAATGCAAAGTAATGCACATCGGTCAGAACAATGTAAAATATAATTATAAATTACATGACAAAATTTAATAAAAGTTACTGAAGAGAAGGACCTGGGGGTATTAGTAACAAATGACTTCAAATGTGCAACGCAGTGTTTGGCCGCGAGTCGTAAAGCAAACACTGTCTTAGGATTTATTGCGCGTAATTTTGATTGTAAAACACCCGAAGTCATAACGCGTCTATATACGTCATTAGTGAGACCGCATTTAGAATATGCGGTTCAGTTCTGGTCTCCATGCTATCAGAAAAACATTAAGAAATTGGAGAGCGTGCAAAGACGAGCAACCAAACTAATCCCAGAAATACGTGGTCTGTCATGATGAACGTCTAAAAAGATTAGATACGTTTTCTCTTAGAGATTGTCACATCCGAGGTGATCTCATCCAAACGTTCAAAATACTTAAGAATATAGATAAAATAGATTACAAAAATCTCTTTCAGCTGTCGCAATCAGTAACAAGAAGTAACGGCTTGAAACTTAAAGGACAGCGATGTAATACTGATTTGCGAAGAAACTTTTTTAACGTAAGAGTAGTTGAATGTTGGAATAAGTTGTTGGAATAAGGTACCAGCAGTTACCAGGGTCTGTAGTGCAAGTTAATACGGCGGCTACCTTCAAAACTTAATTAGATAAGTTTTATAAATAAAATGGTTTCCGATTTTTTTTTTTTTTTTTTTTTTTTTGCGATAGCAGTAGTCACAGTAGGTCTCTTCTTTTTCCCATCTTTCCTATATAAATTTCCCCGATTGTTCCTCTCAGCAATCGGGGTGAACTTTTCGTTTTATTTCTTGCCGGGTAACGCCGGAGGGAGTGGTGGGTGGGGAGGAGGTTCTTCTGTTCTATCCTTGCCTCCTGCTAAGTATATAGCTTATTATAGATGTAGTATAGTGAACGAGTGACCTCGTCATAGGTCGCAAGGCTTCCTGTCAATCGTCTTTCCTATGTATTCCTCCTCCTCCTCCTCCTCCTCCTCCTCCTCCTCCTCCATCATCTCCTCCTCCTCACTCTTACTACAAGCCCAGGACGTGACGGGTGAGGCGAGACGTGGTGGAAGGGCATGGCGTGGTGGTGGTGGTGGTGGTGGTGGTGGTGGTGGTGGTGGCGGCGGTGGTGACGTGCTTCCTCGCGTGGCTTCAACAGATAACTGTTGAAGACAAGTGTAGCGAACGTCGGGGCTTGTGTCGGGAGTTCTGAGCACGGCTGTGTCAATGGAGATGAACACTCGCACAGAGCAGGGGGCTGGAGAAGGTGGAGATGGAGTTGGCTAAGCTTCAGAAATGCAGGAAGGATTAGTGGTGATGGCCGCAGGCTGCCATGACCCCCCCCAGAGATTCTGATCCAGTGTGTGGTGATGCACTGTGGCAGGGGAGAGTGGCCTACCTGCAGTGACAATTAGCAAGCACGTCTCTCAAACCTGTTGATGTTTTCCATGATTAAGAGAGACTGGCTTGCCCCTCCGTCAGCCTGAAATGGATGGGAGGTTACTGTTCACCTTGAGTTGTGCAGCCTTACTCACCTTGCATCACTAATGGACACCAAGAGGAGGTACATCAAGGATTTCACTTCCTGGGCTGAAGGGAGCCTGGCAAGGCTGTGAGAGAATGATGAACTAGAGAAATGGAGAAGCTGAATCAAATAAGGAGAATAATGGGTGCTTGGAGTGGCCGAGACAGTATTGTGTTGCCTGTCACATGGAGACGAGTGCTGTTTTAACTCCATGTTGTTGCTGAAGATGAGTACTGTCATAACCCATCACTGGCAAGATGATGACTGCTGTCCACAATGCTGTCCACAAGGAAGTCACACCATGTCACCAGCCAAGTCACCAGCCAAGAGGAGAGCAGGGACTGGCGAAGATGATCTGAAAAATTTAAAATAAAAAAATAAATAAATAAAAAATAAAAAAAACCGGGCCAGATAAGATATCACCCAGGCTTCTTAAAGTAGCAATAAATGTGCTCGTGAAACCGCTTACAATTTTCTTCAATAAAACTTTACTAGCGGGTAAAGTTCCCCACGAATGGAAACTAGCAAATGTCACGCCAATCTTTAAAAAAAGAAATAAGTCTCTCCCAGCCAATTACAGGCCGATCAGTCTCACTTCAGTAGTGTGCAAGCTGATGGAAACAATAATCAGAGATAAAATTGTTAAATATTTAGAAAAAAAAACAAAATCAAAGGATTCGCAACACGGTTTCAGAACCAAGCGTTCCTGCTTTACAAACTTACTAGACTTCTTTTATGAAGTATTTAACTCGTATGATGAGACAAAAGCTGTTGATATTATCTACTTTGATTTCCAGAAAGCTTTCGACACTGTTCCCCATAAGAGACTTATCAGTAAAGTAAAAGCTCACGGCATTGCCGGAAACACCATGAAATGGCTGAGAGACTGGCTTTCTGACAGAAAACAGCGTGTTGTGATAAATGGAAAAGAGTCAGAGTGGCATAAGGTAAATAGCGGCGTTCCTCAAGGCTTTGTATTAGGACCAATACTCTTCATAATGTACATTTTTTTTTTTTATGTAGGGAGGGCCTGGCCAAGGGCAACAAAAATCTAATAAAAAAATGCCCACTGAAATGCCAGTCCCATAAAAGGGTCAAAGCAGTGGTTAAAAATTGATGAATAAGCGTCTTGAAACCTCCCTCTTGAAGGAATTCAAGTCATAGGAAGGTGGAAATACAGAAGCAGGCAGGGAGTTCCAGAGTTTACCAGAGAAAGGGATGAATGAGAATACTGGTTAACTCTTGCGTTAGAGAGGTGGACAGAATAGGGGTGAGAGAAAGAAGAAAGTCTTGTGCAGCGAGGCCGCGGAAGGAGGGGAGGCATGCAGTTAGCAAGATCAGAAGCATGAAAATAGCGGTAGAAGACAGCTAGATATGCAACATTGCGGCGGTGAGAGAGAGGCTGAAGACAGTCAGTTAAAGGAGTTGATGAGACGAAAAGCTTTTGATTCCACTCTGTCTAGAAGAGCAGTATGAGTGGAACCCCCCCAGACAAGCGAAGCATACTCCATACATGGAGGGATAAGGCCCTTGTACTGGCGGAGACGCCTCAGAACACCTAACTTTATAGATGCTGTTTTAGCTAGAGATGAGATGTGAAGTTTCCAGTTCAGATTATATGTAAAGGGCAGACAGAGGATGTTCAGTGTAGAAGAGGGGGGCAGTTGAGTGTCATTGAAGAAGAGGGGATAGTTGTCTGGAAGGTTGTGTCGAGTTGAGAGATGGAGGAATTGAGTTTGAGGCATTGAACAATACCAAGTTTGCTCTGCCCCAATCAGAAATTTTAGAAAGATCAGAAGTCAAGCGTTCTGTGGCTTCCCTGCGTGATATGTTTATCTCCTGAAGGGTTGGACGTCTATGAAAAGACGTGGAAAAGTGCAGGGTGGTATCATCAGCGTAGGAGTGGATAGGACAAGAAATTTGGTTTAGAAGATCATTAATGAATAATAAGAAGAGTGGGTGACGGGACAGAACCCTGAGGAACACCACTGTTAATAGATTTAGGAGAAGAACAGTGACCGTCTACCACAGCAGCAATAGAACGGTCAGAAAGGAAACTTGAGATGAAGTTACAGAGAGAAGAATAGAAACCGTAGGAGGGTAGTTTGGAAATCAAAGCTTTGTACCAGACTATCAAAGGCTTTTGATATGTCCAAGGCAATAACAAAAGTTTCACCAAAATCTCTAAAAGAGAGTGACCAAAACTCAGTAAGGAAAGCCAGAAGATCACCAGTAGAGCGGCCTTGACGGAACCCATACTGGCGATCAGATAGAAGGTTGTGAAGTGATAGATGTTTAAGAATCTTCCTGTTGAGGATAAATGATATTGATAAATGGATAAACTGCAAAACAAGTAAATTTGCAGACGACACCAAAATAACAAGTAGAGTAACGTCTGTGTCACAATGGCAGGAACTGCAGTGTGAAGTAAATTTGCAGACGACACCAAAATAACAAGTAGAGTAACGTCTGTGTCACAATGGCAGGAACTGCAGTGTGACCTCAATAAACTAACAAGCTGGGCAGAAAAATGGCAGACGAGATTCAATATAGAAAATGCAAAATTCTACATATCGGAAGCAACAATGTTCAGGCGAGATATGTAATGAATAACATGCCACTGTAAAGTGCTGATAAAGAAAAAGATCTTGGTCTCGTTGTGTCAAACGACCTAAAGCCGAGTCAACACTGCACATAAACAGTAAAGACGGCAAATATATTAGTAGGGTTCATTGGAAGAACCTTTGAATTTAAAATCAGAAAAGGTTATACTTGCCTTATATAACTCACTGGTACGCCCTCATCTAGGCAAATAAATTAGTAGGGTTCACTGGAAGAGCCTTTGAATTTAAAATCAGAAAAGGTTATACTTGCCTTATATAACTCACTGGTACGCCCTCATCTAGAATACCGTGTAAAGTTCTGGTCACCATACTACAAGAAAGACATTGAAAAACTAGAAAAAAAACAGGGCAGTCACAAAGATGATTCCAAGATTGCGCAATAAGCCATGTGAGGAACGATTGGAAGAACTAAACCTATTTAGTTTAACAAAGCGCAGGATAAGAAGAGACCTAATTGAAGTGTTCAAAATTTTCAAAGGATTTGGTAGACCGAATTAAAAAACAGTTTTGACTCTCTACAGGAATTCATCACAGCAAACGTGGGCGTGGGCGCGGGCACGGACACGAGACAACAGCTGCTGACCCCTGCCACGCAGCGACGCTCCGCCCCCCCGCAAGCCTCTCCTGCCTCGCCTGTCACCTCACCTGATCCCTCCCCCTCACAGGACGCAGCGTTCAACCCGGTCAGGAATGGATCAAGACAATTCACGCGCCGCATTCACCTCCCCACCACGACATATAACCGTTTTTCTATCCTGACTGAACAGATAGATAAACCGGAAGAGACCAGGCTTGTGGGAGATTTGATCGTCCGAGGACAGCTGGTGGAATTTTGTGGAAGAGTCCCGTCTCACAGGAGGAGGTACTGCCTTCCTGGAGCCTCCCTAGGGGACATCACTGCTGCCATCGAGGACACGACCAAGGACGCCACTACTAACACCCTTTATGTTATCCACGCAGGCACAAATGACGTCCAGCGGTCCCGATCAGAAGAACTGATGGCGAAATACAAGGAAATGATTGGCAAATACCAGACTAAATCAAATATTATTATAATTTCAGGCATTCTCCCGAGGATCAACGCGAACGCAAGGTTCTACAACATTGCGTTCAGTATAAATAACAGATTAAAGACTCTCTGCCAACAGGAAAACGTGGAGTATCTTAACATGTGGAACGATTTTTATAATGAACACAGACTCTTCCAGAGAGACGGTCTTCATCTGAACTCTGTGGGAGCAGCCAGGATGGGCAGATTAATCCATGAAAAAGTTTGTCTCCACAGATCAAAAAACGCGCGGGCGCCAGCAACAGGACCAGCGTCGTAAACACTAACGTAATTATTTCATCCACAGTAGGTTGGTGGGTGGCACCCATCATCCTTTGCCAAATGTCTGTTGTTTTCTTTAAAGGACAGACAAGAGGTAACTACCTAATTTAGCTTGTAGTATATCTGCAAGCTATTTTCACGCCGGGTAGGGGACAGTTCTATCTGGATGAGGAATGCAGCAACCTCACTCTCCCCTAGCTGCTTCTTGCTTTTCCTCCTGCTTATTACCTTCCATCTTTGAGGGTGGATTCAGACTCCCAGCCATAGCTGTGCACCCGGTCTTCCAGGGAGTTCCCACCCTCCCTTCCCTGATGGGTGACACATCAGGTCTTTCTCTTTCTCTTGCTTGTGACCTTTTGATCTTCTGTTTTACTCCTATCCTCTTTCTCTGTTTTCCCCTCTCTGCAATCTCAAGTCGTGCAGGCAGGATGAGGGGATGTATGGTGGCAGCAGTTTTATTGGCCATCCCTACTGTCGGGGTCCGCTTGATTATGGCGAACTTGCGGTTCCAGAACATAATTGCCTTACCTGGTGTGGCGGCACCTCCAGGCTCGACCTCGTAGTTCCGCTATTTTAACTTTCAGTTTTATGGGTTTTTATTTTATTCATCCTCTGACTGCCTTACTGATTTTATTGACCCTGGCGTTCTCATTGACCATGTTAGTTTTCTTATCTCTTGACCCCTATTCACATCTTTTGCTGCTCCGCTGTGGAGATGTTGAATTAAATCCAGGCCCTGTTAGATCACGTCGTCATACATGTAGGGTCTTGTACTCCAACATCAGAGGTCTCTTTGCCAACCTTAAGGACGTTTCTGTTGTCAGCCAATGTCATGACGTGATCATCTGCGCAGAGACTCTCGTTTCTGACTACCGACATGACTCCGAACTCATGATTCCCGGGTTCAGCAAGCCGCTTTTCATTCGTCGCAGTGTAGCTAAAAGGAGACGTGGCATGTCGCTTCACATTCGCGAAGGCTTCTCAGCTCATCGGAAAACGAAATACGAGTGTACCTGTCATGAAACTGTCGTCATTCGTGTATGTGCGCAGCTCCAGAATTTTTACATCCTTGGCTCTTACCGAAACCCTGACAGTGACGATACTATCTTTGACTGCTTGTTAATAATGGCAATGGCAATGATTCAAGATGAGGACCGAAAGGCAGCCTTTGTTTTTGCTGGTGATTATAATGCCCATCACCGTGAATGGCTTGAATCAGTTTCTCCAACTGACTCCCATGGTCGTGCTGCTCTTGATTTTGCGAATGTCTCTGGATGTTTTCAGTTAGTTGTGGGTCCAACACATATGGCTGGCAATCGGCTTGATCTTGTCTTTACCGACGTACCAGAGACAGTCAAGGTAACCACTATGGCACCTCTTGGCACATCAGATCACTCTGCGATTAGTATTCAACTTAACTCGAGACAAAATATTCCTGCATACACAGTCACCAAAGAGGTCTTCTTGAAGGGGCGCGTTAATTGGAGCTCTGTCAGAGAAGACGTTTCTCGTATTCGTCTAGGACCGGTCTTGAGCAACCCTGATCCTGTCTCAGCATTGAATGAGGAACTGAAGCGTATTATCTCTCGGAGGGTTCCTGTAAAGAAAGTTTGTTTGCGCTCCAACGACAAGGCCTGGTTCAACATTGATTGTCGTACTGCTAGAGACACTAAGCAAGCGGCTTATCTCAGGTGGTCACACTTAAGGACACGTGAAACTTGGGATGCGTACACTGTTGCCAGAGCTTCCTGTGCGGCAGTCTACAGGACTGCTGAGAGCGAATATTTTACCTCTGCGAAAGAAAAACTATCCACTGCATCTGACCCGCACAAGTGGTGGTCCACGCTGAAGTCAGTTGTCTTTGGTTTGCGACCATCTCTCCCTGCTCTGCTTTCTGATACTGGACAGCTGATCACAAGTCCAAAAGGCAAAGCTGATCTGCTGATGAAACACTTTGACTCCAAGCTCTGTCGAGCTCCAGCCCCCACCAGCGAGTTGCCTCCCGCCATGCAAGTCTTGACAAAACTGGCTTTTAGGTCTAAGGAAGTCATGAGACTACTTTTAGCACTCGACTCCCATGGCGGCACGGATCCGCTTGGGATGTTTCCTATGTTTCTGAAGGAAACAGCTGCAGTTCTTGCTCCCAAACTGAGTGCAGTCTTCAGACGCCTAATCCTGACCGGTAGTTTCCCCATGTGCTGGAGAAATGCGAACATCACAGCGATCCCTAAAGGCTCTCCATCATCTGATGCCAGCAACTATAGACCAATCTCTATCACGCCGTTACTTTCTAAGATCTTTGAACATGTTATTTCTGGTCGTCTCTCTCGTTACCTTGAACACTCTCATTTGATACCAGCTAATCAGTTTGCTTATCGGAAGAACCTAGGGACTACGGATGCGCTACTCACTATCTCTCATAAGATTCAGCAAGCTCTTGACTGTGGGCATGAAGCCAGGGTAGTCCAACTTGATTTCTCTGCAGCTTTTGACCGAGTCAACCATGCCGGTCTTCTCAGGAAGCTGCAATCTTTTGGTGTCGGTGGCCCGGTACTGTCCATCTTGACTCAATTTTTGACCCACCGCACCCACCGTGTGTGCGTTGATAGTTGCTACAGTGACTGGTACAGCGTCCACTGAGGTGTTCCCTAGGGTAGCGTACTTGGACCTCTGCTGTTCAATGTCTACACTTCCGATCTACTACAAATCACTAGCAATCCTATTTACGGATATGCAGATGATGTGACACTTGTTGCTACTGTTGAGTCACCGAATTCACGTCTTGATGTTAGTACATCCCTGAATGAGGATCTCAGACGTATATCTGACTGGTGTCGCACCTGGAACATGAAACTGAATGCATCAAAATCAAAATGCTTGTGTATTTCACGCTCTCGCACGCTAAATCCCCTTCACGGCCCTCTGTTTGTTGATGGCGCGCCTCTGACAGTATGTGATGAGCTTGATATTTTGGGTGTCAGATTCGACTCAAAACTGTCTTTTGAACGGCACATCAGGCGTCTTGTCAGTTCTGCCTCGCAAAAGCTTGGCGTTGTGAGGAAGGCTTACCGGATTTTTGGTGACCAGTCTATCTCTGCCAGCTGCTTCCGGTGTTTTATTCTTCCACTGCTGGAGTATTGTGCTCCTGTGTGGTCTTCCGCAGCTGTGTCCCACCTCCGTCTCATTGACAGAGTTGTCTCCTCTGCTAGGTTCCTCTGTGGTGGCGAAGCAGCTTGGGATCTTGGTCACCGACGCAATGTCAGCAGTGTCTGCATGCTTTATAAGATCCATGCCAACCAGCTTCACCCGCTGAATGCCTCCATCCCAAATGCATTTGTGCCCACCAGAAACACTCGACTTGCGTCAAATTCACATGCGCGCTGCTTACAGCAGGTTAGGTGTCACACCAGTCAGTTTCAGCGAAGCTTTGTTCCTTGTGCTGTAAGACTTTGGAACATGCTTGACGAGGGCACATGCACTGCGAGTGATGTGCAAAAATTCAAGTCTGCTTCGAACAAAATCTTGAAGAGTCTAGTCAATTAAACTCTGGTTGCTTTTGCAGCTATACCTGTGATAAATTATGTAACTATACCTGTGATTTTATACCATCAAGTTTTAAGTAGTTATACTACATTTACTCGTGTTGTCTGACATATATTAAATAAGTCAGAATTGTTGATTTTTTTTGTTGAATTTTTTTGTGAGTTTTAATAATTCTCAGTTCGTTGAGGCGTTCTTTATAATTGTTTAACCTATTTTCTCCTCCTGCTCTGATTTCATCCTACTATTGTGCTAATTGCTTTTCCTTTCTTCTTTCTACGGTCAAGGTGGGTGGGGGTTGTCATCTGGCAACTTATAGCGCTTGCGCTCGTCCCACTCTGCCTTCTCCGTTATGTTTAATAATAATAATAATTCAGACAAGATCAGAGCTTGTTACTTCAGTGCCCGTAGTTTACGGAATAAATGAAATGAGCTGCAAGCTCTTATTTATCTTGAAAACTACGACATCATAGGCGTCACGGAAACGTGGATAAATTCATCAAGCAGGGATTACTTAGCTGAGTACTCACTCCCTGGCTACACCATTTTTAGCTGCGAGAGAACTCACCGTGCGGGAGGTGGTGTTATGTTTTACGTAAAAAGTAATCTTCATCCTCGTTTACTCCCAACCCCAACCATTGCTAATATAGACGTCACTTTCATTCAGTTAGAAAATAAATCTCGTAAAATAACATTAGGTCTCGTCTATCGTCCTCCAGCCCAGTCACCCGCTACAGACGAAAAACTTTATGACCTTATCGCGGACATTTGCTGCGTTAATAATTGCATAATTATGGGGGACTTTAATCTTCCAGTCAAGAGGTGGGATGAACCACTGACGGCTCACGCAGGCCAGCATCTCTACGGGTGTATCCTTGAAAGCTCCCTCTACCAGCACGTCATGCATCCGACGAGAGGTAACAATATCCTAGATATTGTTTTAACAACTGGTGAAGAGTCAGTAAAAGACCTAAAAATTGGACCAGAACTGAGTTCCAGCGATCATCGTAGCTTACTTTTCACCATAAATTTTGACAAAGCTAAAGTAAGCGAAAGTAAAGAAAAGTGCCAGACTATCGACGTGCTAACTTTGAGAGACTTCGCATGCAGCTTGCATCCATAGACTGGAATGAACTGCTGGGAACACCAGACATTAACAACGCATGGGAAGTGTTTACTAAAAAGTTAAATGAAACTGCGTTTTTGTGTGTACCGCAACGAAACAGACGGAGGTAAAAAAAACACCAAACCGAAATGGTGGAACAATGAAATTAGATGCTGCCTTCTGGCTTAGAAAAATGCGTACCACAAATACATACTAACACAAAATAATGATGATAAACTAAAGCACGACAGATTACGTAGAAAAAACTAAAAAGCTGATCAAATGCAGCAAAAAATCTGTCGAAGCTCAGATCACGAACTCATGTAAAACGAACCCAAAAGAATTTTAGTTATGTAAAAGCAAAAAGGGTCTTAACATCAACGATTGGTCCATTAATAACAGAAAATGGTAAACAAATAATAAGCGAAACAGACATGGCGAATACCCTGAACGAGTACTTTTCAACCGTCTTCACGACTGAGGATGTTCAGGGCAGTCTGCCGACCTCCACGCCTCAGTCACGAGGCACCACGCTGCCAGACTTCATCACAGAAAGTGAAATCCTCTCAGTCACAAAGAGCATGAATGTAAACAAAACACCCGGGCCAGACAAGATATCACCCAGGCTTCTTAAAGAAGCGAGAAATGAGCTCGTGAAACCGCTTACAATTTTATTCAATAAAACTTACTAGCGGGTAAAGTTCCTCACGAATGGAAACTAGCAAATGTCACGCCAATCTTTAAAAAAGGAGATAAATCTCTCCCAGCCAATTACAGGCCGATCAGTCTCACTTCAGTAGTGTGCAAGCTGATGGAAACAATAATCAGAGATAAAATTGTTAAATATTTAGAAGAAAATAGAATCATAAAGGATTCCCAACACGGTTTCAGAACCAAGCGTTCCTGCTTAACAAACTTACTAGACTTCTTTTATGAAGTATTTAACTCGTATGACAAGACAAAAGCTGTTGACATTATCTACCTTGATTTCCAGAAAGCTTTCGACACTGTTCCCCATAAGAGACGGAGCAGTATAGTAAATGCTCACGGCATTGCCGGAAACACCCTGAAATGGCTGAGAGGCTGGCTCTCTGACAGAAAACAGCGTATCGTGATTAATGGAAAAGAGTCAGAGTGGCATAAGGTAAATAGCGGCGTTCCTCAAGGCTCTGTATTAGGACCAGTACTTTTCATAATGTACATAAATGATATTGATGAAGGGATAAACTGCAAAATAAGTAAATTTGCAGACGAGACCAAAATAACAAGTAGAGTAACGTCTGTGTCACAATGGCAGGAACTGCAGTGTGACCTCAATAAACTAACAAGCTGGGCAGAAAAATGGCAGATGAGATTCAATATAGAAAAGTGCAAAGTTCTACATACCGGAAGCAAAAATGTTCAGGCGAGATATGTAATGAATAACATGCCACTGTCAAGTGCTGATAAAGAAAAAGATCTTAGGGTCGTTGTGTCAAACGAGTTAAAGCCGAGTCAACACTGCACAGAAACAGTAAAGACGGCAAATAAATTAGTAGGGTTCATTGGAGGAACCTTTGAATTTAAATCAGAAAAGGTTATACTTGCCCTCATCTAGAATACTGTGTACAGTTCTGCTCCCCATACTACAAAAAAGATATTGAAAAACTAGAAAAGATACAGCGCAGAGTCACAAAGATGATTCCAAGATTGCGCAATAAGCCGTATGAGGAACGACTGGAAGAACTAAACCTATTTAGTTTAACAAAGCGCAGGATAAGAGGAGACCTAATTGAAGTGTTCAAAATTTTCAAAGGATATAGTAACATTGATGCACATAAATATTTTACCATTGATCATTCTAACCTAACAAGAAATAGTGGATTCAAGATTATACCCAAACATTTTAAATCCCACGAGGCAAAATATTTTTTCTTTAATCGCATAGTAAATATATGGAATATAGTAAATATATGGAATAAACTTCCTGCCGAAATTGTAAACAGCAATACTATTGAATCATTCAAAAATAAAATAGACAAATATTTAAAAGCAAATCCCCAACAAGCTCTCTTCTTGTCCGAATAATTACTAAATACACTAAACTCTTATTCTACACCAGTTTTAATTTAACTTGTATAAACTTTCAGATAGGCGTATAGAGTTCACAGTAGGGTGAATACTAGAACTTCCTTTCATCCTTTCCTATGAAAATTTCCATGGCAGTTTTTCCATACTGCATGGTACTTTTCCCAACTATTTCCATGCCAGCGCAAGCTGGAGGGAGTGGTGGGTGGGGAGGAGCCTTCTGCTATGCTGTCCTGTCTCTCTTCCCTGTAGCTAGTCAGAAGTAGTTACCAAACAGCCTTGCAAGGACCAAAAGGTCTGTTGCTGTTTGGCTTTCCTTTGTATTCCTCCTTCTCCTCCTCTATCATCATCATCTCCTCCATCATCATCATCTCCTCCATCATCATCATCTCCTCATCATCATCATCTCCTCCATCATCATCATCTCCTCCATCATCATCATCTCCTCCATCATCATCATCTCCTATTCTATCTGCATTTGTAAGGCTTTAATTTTAACTTTTTTTCTATTTCTAAAAGGATATTAGGATGTTTAGTCTCCTCCTCTATCTCCTATTTGCATTTGTAAGGCTTTAATTTTAACTTTTTTTCTATTTCTAAAAGGATATTAGGGTGTTTAGTCTGACTGTATTTCGAGTCCTTTACTGGGGCTAGGTTCTTTTCCAAGTTAAAATGAGTGTCTTAGTCATCCATTCGAATGTCTTGTTGGAATGGAATCTCGAAACCACTAGCGTTGTATTTTAGTTGATCATTGGTTACTTTAGAAGTTCTTCTACAGAAGGATTTCCTACAAATTATCTATGGTCTCGGAATTTCGCCATTTTGATGTACTCACTTGAGTAGAAAATTAAAAGATTTGATGTCAAAACTCTACCACAAGTCATCTCCTAAGTTTCATTTGAGTTAAAACCTTGACACAAGATTCGAAAGGATTATTAACAACAAAGACGGGATTTGCACCCTTGGACACGACTTAACCTTTAAGAAAGAAGGGAGCGAACCCTGATGAGCCTTTTTCTCACAGACGTAACTAGCCGTAGGTAAGCCAATGATGTACCTCACAACAAACAAGCTAAACTCAAAGTACTCTAGTTTAGATTGGTCTAGTTACTCGCGAGGGAGCGAGCCCTGATGAGCCTTTTCCGCACAGACGTAACTAGCCGTAGGTAAGCCAATGATGTACCTCACAACAAACAAGCTAAACTCAAAGTACTCTGAGTTTAGATTGGTCTAGTTACTCGCGAGGAAATTAAGAACTGATTTGGAGTTTCAATGGCACCGAATGAGTGAGCACAAGTCTCAGAGCAGTATGTGAAGAAGTGGAACAACACTCCACGGAATAATCCCTACCGGAAACCGATACACCTACCGATGTGAATACGCAGTCAGCCCTTTACCTATTCACCAGGCCTACCGTGAAATATTTAAAGGCAAGGTCACCGTGCACCCACCAGCAGAGACTCGTGAGATAAACGATGAAGTGACGAAAACGACTGTGAATAATGTGGTTATGTATGTATGTCAGTGGGTACGTGTGCCCGAAAACAAATCTTATAAACGATGAAGTGACGAAAACGACTGTGAATAATGTGGTTATGTATGTACGAGTATGTCAGTGGGTATGTGTGCCTGAAAACAAATCTTAAGTCAGAAACAGTGATTACTTAACTAGCAGTTACGTTAACATACAAATGACATACCAGTTCATAAGATACTTTCGCGGACAGGCCCCCAATATATGTTACAAGCACTGGTAGAAGTTGGTTGACTAAGGGTGTGTTGTACCCTTTCTTGTAGCATAAGGTAGTGAAATGAGCATGAAATAAAACTCACAATCATTACTAAACTAAATATCCACTACCTGAGGCGGGCATAGCGCGTGCAACTTTTCTTGGACACAGTGATCCCGCTTGGGTTCAAGTAAGTATGTACAGTTAACATAACACATACAAGCTAATAAGCAATGAAGGAAACCAAGAGGTGATGAAACATATACAAGTTAATAAGCAATAAAATGGATGTAACATGTACCAAATAATAAGCAATAAAAGAAAACAAATATACCCAAAATACAACACAAATATAAATAGCTCAGGCGTGTACGTAATGAAGAATGTGAGTGTACGTGTGTGAGTGTTCGTGTTCGTCACGTCGTCTTCTAACTCACGTCGATATAACAGAATCCTGGCAGCTATAAGCGAGTGGGACTGATAAAGTGTGGAGGTGGAAGTCAGTCGTCAGCTCGGTTAGTTCGATCGAGACGTGAGCCGAGACACGCTACCAAAGCTTCGACTTTAATGATACCGCCACGGTGTGGTCGAGACGGTATTCGAAGCCGATGGTTAGTTGGAGAGATTAGTGGTTGGCAAGGCTGGTATATAACATAAAGGGTATGATTGGTGGAATGATTGGAAGCCGTAGAGCAAAAACATTCTTACCCTTGAAGCTTCCAGTAGGTATAGTCGCTTCTGTTATATGAGACATCAAGTTATATACAACTTCGGAGCATCTAAGTTCCTGAGAAGCATTGCTGGAATGAATTCCCAAGTGGTTTAAAAACTGGATAGTGTAACTGCTTCCTGTGTATTTGTGACTGTGTCATTTATGTGTGTGTGTGTGTGTATGATTTATTGCTTCTCATGACACTAGGAATCTGCTGCAGCATTTTGTCATGAAGTTTGTCAATTGTCTTAATGCTTGGGACAAGTATTGTTCTTTCCCACATTTTATTTTTTTTTTCTTGTCAAGGGAATAGTGAGGGAGAACACTTTTGCAGCACGTTTATCTGGTGTACTGATATGATTTGCACATGGAATTGAAATTCGTCCATTCTGAAACGTTGGTATGTCACCATTTCCAATTTGCCATAGCGTTTAAAACTGTCCTGCTACTTGGTCTTTATGAAGATACACTCCCATGTTGGTAAAAAAGTGGAGCTTTTGCACGTGTTGCCACAGATAAGAAACCCTCGGGCAACCATTAAGCTTACCAGCCTTTGTACCCTTGGGTATTACGGGAAGTGTTTAAATTTTTTTTTTTTTTTCCCATCAAGGCTCCGGTGGCCTCGAATGACCTCGGACAATTCCAACCCAATGTTATCATTACTCAGGACCATTCCTGCCATTCCTGTGGACCAAGTTTAGGGTTGGTAGGTTGTAAAGTATAAGGGGGAGTTTGAGAATAAACATACATACATACATATATTTTCAAACATTTTCCCTTTTATATTTATGGAGATTCTCAAGAAAAATGTTAAAGATAGTATAATTTCAACATAGATCATTAATGTTATACATTATTATGACCTCTTCCTCACCCGGTGAAAGTGGCATATATATGCAATGCAGCGCGACAACACTAAACCATTAAGACAGACCGACCCTTTCGGTAGGTCGGTTGCAATATTCTTAAATCGCCTTTATGAGAGTCATGCCTCTGTAAACAGCAAGATGTGAAGGCAGCCGTATTCTACTGCTCCCGCCGCACAACCCAATTATTTGTGCCCATCACTTTTCCAAGTGTTGCACTACAGCATTTTATCATAGCCTCTTTCCTCCTCTGTGCCTATACTGCACACGAACCTGGTACCGAAATTCAGATTGCTCCTTTTTACACTTGTCTGTAATAAATATCAGAAAAAAAACAATAAAATAGATAAATGTAATTTTGAGTACTATCAGCCAAACATTTTGTGTCATACAGGAAGGGCTGGAACAAAACACAACTGGTAGGTCAACAGCTCATAAGTAGAACTGAGAGAACGGCAAAAAAAAAAAAAAAAAAAAAAAAAAAAAAAAAAAAAAAAAAACACTCGTAATCAAGTAAATACAAACCGAATAAATTTTGCGGAGAGGTGCGTGAAGACTACATAATTTGGAGATACTTGTCTTGTGGTACTCCAGAACTAAGTGATTAAGAGCAGGCAATCTAGAGCCTGCTCATGGATATAATGAATATGAAATTAACACCATGGTAAATATGCTTGACTCATGAGTCTTTATTTGACTCTTGTTATGATATCAGGAGATATTAGGAGAAGCATATTAATATTGTCATTACTGATATTGATAACTAAACTTCCCAACAAAGGTACATAACTCGCGAGGAGCCCAACCTCACATTTGGGCTGGACGAAGACGGCATGTTTAACGGCATGGTGGGTCAGCTGCAGCGAGAGGAAGCAGACTTTACTACAGTCATTGGTCCGTCTCCTCCTCGTTTGAAAGTGGTGGATTTCCTTCAAAGTTATCCTTCAGATAAGATGACACTGGTATCCCTCCAGCCGTCATTCTTGCCCAAGCACCTCACCTTCATAAAACCCTTCACAGGTACCTAGAAATTAGTAAAGGTGTTTTAAAAAATGTATTAAAATGATATACACAGTATTTATTTTTTTTTACTGCATTTTTTTTTCTCTTTTTTTTTTTTTTTTTTTTTTGCTCGGACGTATCAATCATATAATATTTTCAGTTGTAGGTAAAATGTTAGAGTCAATAATAGCGAGGAACATTAGGGAACATTTAGACAAACATAACTTGATAAATCAATCACAGCATGGCTTCACGAAGGGGAAGTCTTGCCTGACAAACTTGTTAAGTTTTTACAGTAAGGTGTACGAGGCAGTAGATAATGGTGATAGTTATGATATCTTATATCTGGAGTTTAGTAAAGCATTTGACAAGGTAACCCCATCAAGGCTCCTGAGAAAGGTTAGGGCACACGGGATAGATGGGAAGGTGTTAGGCTGGATAAGGTCATGGCTTGGTAACAGGCGACAGAGAGTGGTAATAAACGGCTCGAAATCCGAGTGGGGTCATGTAATTAGTGGGGTGCCACAGAGATCAGTATTAGGGCCATTGTTATTTCTAATATATATCAATGACTTGGATAGTGGAATTAGTAGTGATGTTAGTAAATTTGCGGATGACACAAAGATAGGTAGATTAATTAGGTCAGAATCGGATGCCATCGCCTTGCAGGCAGACTTAGAATGAATGAATGGACAGATAGATGGTAAATGCAATTTAATATCAATAAATACAAAGTGCTTAGCATAGGTAGAGGAAACTCACACAATAGGTACACATTAAACAACCAAACTCTGGTAGGTACAGGGCACGAGAAAGATTTAGGAGTTATAGTTAGCTCTGAACTCCGTCTAGGGAAACAATGCATAGAAGCCAGAAACAAGGCAAATAGGGTACTAGGATTCATTTTTAGGAGTGTTAAAAGTAGAAGGCCGGAAGTAATATTAAAGTTATACTTGGCGCTGGTCAGACCTCATCTAGACTACGCTGTGCAGTTCTGGTCCCCACATGACAGAAAAGATATAGGTCTATTAGAATCAGTACAGAGGATAATGACTAAACGGATACAGGGGATGAGGAGTATTCCTTACGAGGCGAGGTTGAAGCTGTTAAATTTACATTCTCTAGAGAGATGTAGGTTAAGAGGGGACCTGATAGAAGTCTTTAAGTGGTATAAGGGTTATAACAGGGGGGATGTAAGCAAAATTCTTAGGATCAGCAACCAGGGTAGAACAAGAAATAACGGGTTCAAGCTTGAAAAATTTAGGTTTAGGAAGTAGATAGGAAAAAATTGGTTCTCTAATAGAGTGGTAGATGAGTGGAACGGACTCAGTAATCATGTAGTTAGTGCTAGGACACTAGAGAGCTTTAAGAGAAGATTAGACAAGTTTATGGATGGGGATAACAGATGGAAATAGGTAGGTGTGTTTCATACAGGGACTGCCAGGTGTAAGCCTGGTCGCTTCTTACAGCTTCCCTTATTTCTTATGTTCTTATGTATCATTAAAACCAGCTGTGACCTCACTCAACGTTTCTCTTTGTGTCTCACAATATAAGGGGACAGTCACAGCCTGCCCTCTAAGGACAACCCTCTTCCTTCACACAAAACTATAAGAACCTAATTACACACACACACACACACACACACACACACACACACACACACACACACCCTTCACTCAAAAAAAAAAAAAAAAATATCATGGCGACTCCTACACCAGCCTCGGAGTCCCCATCTCGGGAGGGGACCACAAATGTCCAAAGGTCGGACTGCTCTTCTGGTATCGACCCTAAGTGTTTTGACACCCCTTTCAACTTTTAAATCATTAACTTCTGCAACATTCGCAGCCTTAAATCTAATTTTCGTTCTAAAGAACACCACCTCTCCTCTACTAAACCTCACCTTTTCCATACTGAAACTCAGGTGTCTGAGGAAACTGACAGTAGCCCCTTTTCTGTTCCCTCCTTTCTCTATCCTCCTTTTTAATCCAAAGCTGGATGTTGCATTTATGTGCGCAATGACTTAACCTGCTGTCGTGCCTACGCTCTTGAATCTTCCGAGTTTTCCACCATCTGGCTACGACTACAGAGTCACTCTCAAACTAAATTTATCTGTGCTGTATACCTCTCACTACCTCCTCTTACTAAAAGAAATTCTTTGACTACTTAGCTTCCAAAGTGGAGCACACCCTACTCGTATTCCTGACCGTCTAGGAGATATGTCCAACATTCTTGACCTTTTCCAAACATCTAATCCTGCTTCTCCGTTGGGCTCCTCCGATCACAATCCCATATCTGTATCTTGTCCTATCGCTCCAATCCCTACTCAGAATCCCCATAAGCGGAGATGCCTCTGGCGTTTTGCCTTTGCTAGTTGGGAGGATCTGAGGAGGTATTTTCCTGATTTTCCTTGGAATGACTACTGCCTCCGTGAGGCAGTAGTCTCTATGTGCCAAGCGCATAACACAGGTGAAAGTATCTGGCATGGAGGCGTACATTCCTCAGTCTTTTCTCGACTTAACCTTCCAAACCTTGATTTAACGTAGCCTGTTCTCATACTATACATGATAGAGAGATGGCACACATAAGGTACTTCAGCCTTCTATCACCAGAATTTCATGCACTTTATATTTCTGCCCAGAACCATGTTAAGTCTGCCAAAAATTCCTTCATTAATAGAAAGTAACAAAATCTAATTCCCCTCGTGACTTTTTTTATTTTTTATGTAGGAGGGACACTGGCCAAGGGCAACAAAAATCCAAAAAAAAAAAAAAAAAAGAAAAAAAGAAAAGCCCACTAAGATGCTAGTCCCAGACAAGGATCCGAAGTCGTAGTAAAGAAATTCAAAGATAACTGTATGCGGTATGAGTGGAACATGTGAAGCATACTGCATACATGGACGGATAAGGCTCTTGTACAGAGTTACCAGCTGAAGGGGATGAGAAAAACTGGCGGACACGTCTCAGAACACCTAACTTCATAGAAGCTGTTTTAGCTAGAGATGAGATGTGGAGTTTCGAGATCAGATTATAAGTAAAGGAGAGACCGAGGATGTTCAGTGTAGAAGAGGGGGATAATTGAGTGTCATTGAAAAAGAGGGGGTAGTTGTCTGGAAGGTTGTGTCGAGTTGATATATGGAGGAATAGGGTTTTTGAGCCATTGAACAATACCAGGTTTGCTCTGCTCCAATCAGAAATTATAAAAAAAGATCAGAAGTCAGGCGTTCTGTGGCTTCGGTGTGTGAAATGTTTACTTCCTGAAGGGTTGGACGTTTATGAAAAGACGTGGAAAAGTGCAGGGTGGTATCATCAGCGTAGGAGTGGTTAGGAAAAGAAGTTTGGTTTAGGTCATTGCTGAACAATAAGAAGAGAGTGGGTGACAGGGAAGAACCCTGAGGAGCACCACTGACAATAGATCTAGAAGAACAGTGACCATCTACCACAGCACCAATAGAACGGTCAGAAAGGAAACTTGGGATGAAGTTACAGAGAGAAGGATAGAAGCCGTACGGGGATAGTTTGGAAATCAAAGCTTTGTGCCGGACTTCTGGCATCTTTGTGCCAGACTCCTGGCATCTAACCAAAAACATCTCCAATAACTTTGCTTCTTCTTCTTTCTCTCCTTTATTTCAACCAGATGGAACCACTGCTATCACATCTATCTCTAAAGCTGAAGTCTTCGATCAAACTATCTTGGAAGATTCAGGGCTCGTTCCTTCCTCTCCTTCACTCTCTGACTACTTCATGCCACCTATTAAAATTCTTCGCAATGATGTTTTCCATGCCCTCGCTTGTCTAAACACTCGGAGGGCATATGGACCTGATGGGGTCCCTCCTATTGTTCTCCGAAACTGCCTCCGTGCTTGTACCTTGCCTAGTCAAACTCTTTCATCTCTGTCTGTCAACATCTACCTTTCCTTCTTGCTGGAAGTTTGCCTACATTCAGCCTGTTCCTAAAAAGGATGACCGTTCTAATCACTTAAACTATCGTCCTATTGCTTTAATTTCCTGCCTATCTAAAGTTTTTGAATCTATCCTCAACAGGAAGATTCTTAAACATCTATCACTTCACAACCTTCTATTTGATCGCCAGTATGGGTTCCGTCAAGGCCGCTCTACTGGTGATCTGGCTTTCCTTTACCGAGTCTTGGTCATCCTCTTTTAGAGATTTTGGTGAAACTTTTACTGTGGCACAAAGCTTTCATTTCTAAACTACCCTCCTACGGCTTCTATCCTTCTCTATGTAACTTTATCTCAGGTTTCCTTTCTGACCCTTTTATTGTTGCTGTGGTAGACAGTCGCTGCTCTTCTCCTAAATCTATTAACAGTGGTGTTCCTCAGGTTCTGTCTTGTCACCAACTCTCTTCCTATTGTTCATTAATGATCTTGTAAGCCAAATCTCTTGTCCTGTCCACTCATACGCTGATGACACCACCCTGCACTTTTCCACATCTTTTCATGGACGTCCAATCCTTCAGGATGTAACCAGCTCATGCAGGGAAATCACAAAACGCCTGACTTCTGATCTCTCTGGAATTTCTTATTTGGGCAGGACAAACTTGATATTGTTCAACGCCCCCAGAACTCAATTCCTCCATCTATCAATTCAACGCAACCTTCCAGACAACTATCCCTTCTTCTTCAATGACACTGAACTGTCCCCATCTTCTACACTGAACATCCTCGGTCTGTCCTTTTCTTATAAGCTAAACTGGAAACTTCACATCTCATATGTAGCTAAAACAGCTTCTATGAAGTTAGGCGTTCTGAGACGTCTCCGTCAAATTTTCTCATCCTCCCAGCTGCTAAACTCTGTACAAGGGCCTTATCCGTCCATGTATGGAGTATGCTTCACATGTCTGGGGGGGGGGAGGGGTTCCACTCATACTGCTCTTTTAGACAGGGTGGAATAAAAAACTTTTCGTCTCATCAGCTCCTCTCCTCTAACTGACTGTCTTCAGCCTCTTTCTCATCGCAGCAATGTTGCGTCTCTAGCTATCTTCTACCGCTATTTTCATGCTAACTTCTCTTCTGATCTTGCTAACTGCATGCCTCCCCTCCTCCCGCGGCCTAGCTGCACAAGACTTTCTTCTTTCTCTCACCCCTATTCTGTCCACCTCTCTGTCCTCAACCTCTCTAAAGTTAACCAGTATTTTCAGTCATTCATCCCTTTCTCTGGTAAACTCTGGAACTCCCTGCCTGCTTCTATATTGCCACCTTTCTCTGTCCTGATTTTTTTTTACAAGAGGAAGGTTTCAGGACACTTATCCTTCAATTTGACTACGGCTTCGAACCCTATTCAGGGACTGGCATCTCAGTGGGCTTTTTTTATTTTTTTATTAGTTTTTTATTGCCCTTGGCCGGTGTCCCTCCTACATAAAAAAAAAACAAAAAATCTTTGTCTCTGAGAAAGGGGACATTATAAAATTCACCCTCAGCGAAAGCAAAGTTAACTACACAAGGTTCAAAATGGCGACGATGGCGTGCCATAGGCGAATTATGGTCTTTCCTGGAAACACTCGAAAAGTGATCTGCAAATAAATCAATAACCACGTTGGGATTAGCCACTGTCTCACCAGCATGAGGTAAGACAGGAGGGGAAGGAGGCGAAAGCTATCAAGATATCTTGCCGACTGTTTCATACTAGCGTGTGTGGGGTCCTATCTGTAATCGAGGAGACGTAGTCTTTCCAAGATGTTCGCTCTGCATTCTTTAAAGACTGTCAAGCCTGACTTCTGTTCCATCAAAGGAGTGAACGTTTGGTAAAACGACCAAACGTTCAAGGGACGGAACAGAAAAGCAAATAGTAAAAATATCTGTAAAATATGTTGCAGCCTCATCAGAACTAAGAATGTTAGCTAATGAACGATTAGGTGGTGAGTTCTGTATAAAGCTGTCGATCAGCACTACTAGACACCACCGGGAAAGACGAGTCTGTGGTTCAGACTGGCGATTCCATTATAATTGGAAAAATATAAATCTGGTAAAACCTACCCAAAATCTTAAAAAAAAAAAACATTAAAAGTGAGAGAAATATCAAGGGTTGTAAAATATATATTTGGTTGTGATAATGTGTTGTATTTATTGAATTTAAAATTCCTGATAAGAGAAGTAAGTAAAACACCTCCAGGATTGATAGTGCTGTTACCTCACAGCGGATGGCGACAATTAAAGTCTTACAGGAGGAGAAAAAGAGAGGGTAAGTCTCGCACGAGGCGGTTAAGATCACCTACGCTAGGAAGAACACCGGGCGTAAGATAAATGATATATAAAGTATAACATTGGTTTAAAAATATCTTGACTGCATCAGCCTGAAGTGGTGTTTGAAGGTATATTAGAAAGTAAGATATGTCCTCCCTGACGAGAATTGTAGTGCCACCGTGGTGTCCTTGCCCTAGACTCGGAACAGAATGCACAGTATCCGGAAGAAGCGGGAGGAACCGAGTTTCTCACCATTGTCTCTTGGATACATATACACATTGGAGAGAAATGAGAGAAGAGGAGACGCAGCTCCTCCCGGGATGCACGCAAACCACGGTAATATCACTGAAGGAACTTGAATATTGCTACTTTGAGGGGGTTTTCAGGGAAGCCCCAGAGGGAAGCTTCGTTTGGCTAATCAGGTCCTACGTTACTTGTAGGGACAGAAATCTGAGATTGAGTAATTGGTGTAAGGATAACAACCTGCACACGAGACATACTGTTCGATGCCCTATTTGCACTCTGCCGTCACGGAGGGAGCATTTCCTCGCTGTTTTTATGATTAATTCGGCAGATTATATATTCGGTTTATTGTTTCTTCGGACGGTTTGACCACTAAAGTTAGGTTTGATTAGATTAGGTTGCGAAAATAATGTATCTGAGTAGTCAAGCCGTCCCAAGAAACCATGAGCCGAATAAATCATCTACCGAATTCATCATCAGAGCAGAGATGCAAATAAAGCATCGAATCGTACTCTGGCACGCTGTTCATGCATATGCAGATGGGGGAGGGGGATCCAAGACGCAGGGTGAACCTTGAGTGAACTCACAAGGACAGGGAACCTGCAGGTCCTGTTGACAGACAAGGTAGGTCTGTCTGGCGTGGGCATGTTGGTGTGATATTATTCAGTTCGCCAAGTTGGGTGTACAAGGAATAAATAAACACGAATCCTCTCTGGTTTTACTAAGACAGTACTGGTAGTTGGTACTAGATCAGATGGGAGCTGCCTCACGATACCAACATGTCCTATATCCTAGAGATGTTATTTTTCTTGTATTGCAAACTAGCCAGTGTCTGTGCTTATAAAATAAGGAACTTTGTTCTGTTAAATTGATTTGCATCTGGACGTTACTTTATTTTATTTTTTTTTTACGTATAACAGAATATGTATGTAATTCATTTTACGATAATGACATTTAGGGTTCGCAAAAGACAAATGCAAGCCACCTATAAAACCAGTTAACACGAACGTGTTTTAAGTTGCGGAGCAACTTAAAGGACCTTCCCTCAGCGGTTTGGGTGGGGGGGGGTTCAAATTTTTAGACGCGTCGCAGACCTGGTCATACTGAGTCCACCTGCACACAACACGTCATGTCGCACTGCCGAGATGGTTGCCGCAAGTGACATGTTGCTATAAATGACTGTATTTTCAGTATGTGAAGATTTATCTGATCACACTATCGTGTTCAAGAAAATTTTTCCTGCTTAATGTAATAGTATATTTGAGCATTCAATGATTAACTGTTGAAAGTAGCAAACATCAGTAAAACATGTTATAAACATTTTTTTTTTTTTTTTTGACAGTTCAACTCGTTTCTTTTTCAAATTTTTTTACAATACACCTTGATTTAACAATCACTGCTGAGTCTGATGGTGTCAACCAAAACTGGCTATCCTGTATATGAAGTGAGTTATGAGCATATAATTCGCGAATTTTGCGCGCTCGATAAGTCGAAATATGCAAAATACGGCAAAACGATGGGTCTGACGAAGAAATATCATAAAATCAGAAAGATGCGATGTCAGGAGTTACCAACCAGGACGTGTTTCTATGGCTGAAATCGCTATTTTTATATGCGATGGACACCAAAAGGTTCTCCTGGCCAAATCAGTGTTGTACCTCCCAGGGGTCAGGCGGAGCGGTGGGTTGTAAAGATGTGCGGTAACAAAATTTGAAGCCTCTTGCTCCGCTCGGGGAATAATTTTGTAACTGCTCCTATAAATATACTATTTCATTAAATTTTAGGGCCTTCTGAACTCCTAAACTTAAGTAATTGATCAGTGGGTTTAAAATATAGCCCCTATAATTGTCTTAAAGTACGGCCTTGTGATCTCAGGATGTGATATGGTGAACATTCGTTTCTTTGATTACGTATCTTCTCCAATACATGACTAATAAAATACGCGCTTTTATCTATCTGCACATAGTAGTGAAGAAATGCATCACATGAAATTTTTAGTGTTAATGTTTATACAGGGATGGCTTCTGAATATCTGGTACTTTGATCCATTATTCTTAACATGTGAAGCTTGAGGAACTTGTCTCCCTGTCCGGGTTATGTTTTAAAGAAGTATTGTTGAGGACATATAATGAATTGGTTGTTGTGGCAAGGTAGTACCTATTAGTTAATGTCAATATGTTGCTGATTACTTATGAGGGATTATTTTTTATTTATTAATTTATTTATTTTTTTTCTGTTTGGGTTTGACGTTATACACAATATTAATGGCTAGTCGCTTTCGGTGGGATATATATTCTACTAAACATGGTTAGAAATGTCACTCTTTTAATACAAAGTCAACGTAATATAATTCATAAAGCAAATAAATAAAATAGAATACAATGATCACTCGTCTTCCTTACATAAGTAAAGAAATAAAAGCAACCATTTGAGAAAAAAAAAAAAAACCCATCCATAGGCTACATTTGTACCTGCATATATACAAACCTTTATTATCTCTGGACACATAATGAAACAAATATATAAGGAACACAGTTCAGTGTAGATACACTGCTGGCTGATCGTTGACCTTCAGGCATAGTGTGGCTGTGCACGCTGTGTGGCATAATGTTTTGGGGAATCACTTACTGGATGCTGCATACACTGAAGATCCTCAGAGTCGAAGGACGCAAGGTGGAACTGAGCAATTCCCTGCTCTACAGTATTGGTGCCATTGTGGAGGAGGCCTGCCCAGACCCTTCATACACAACAACCGGACAGGTAAAATGACATGTTTCTCCCTCGCGTCAGTAATTTTTCGCCCCTTGCGTCAGTCATATTCCGTGTCCTCTTAACTGAATTTTAACGTTTCCTCCTGTACAGATGCTGGTTGGTTGGTGGCTGGTGTTTGCTTTGGTTATTTGTACCGGCTTTCGATCCTCTCTGATTGCCCACCTGACTGTCCAAAGCACTACCAAGCCTGTGGAAACGATGGAGGATATGATAGCGGCGGACAGCTGGCGGTGGGCAATTGAACCTTGGCTCATGAAAGGGATTCCCATTGAATACTTTGCAAACCATCCTCAACCTCTCGTAAAGACAATATACAAAAGAATGGAGGTAGGTCTTACACATTATGTAAGCTTATAAAAGACTGTTCATATTAATTGTTTTCATTAAATAATTAGAGGTCGATGCAAAGTCTTCTTGTAATGGTAGATCGTGACATGTTGAATATAGAGTTAAGTCAGATATCGTCCCAAACACTGCTTGATCTCCTCTGGACGTAAGCTACCCAACTCGTTCGTAATTGCAGTTGTAGAGTGGTTGGTATGTTTGAGGTTGAGGAACATAGTAGGTAGGCCAGACGTTTTTCCCAAGCTCAAATGATTCATTATGCGGTATATGGTGACTTGCCGAGGAGGGGAGTTGGTGCTGAGTGGCTGTCCAGGGCTATTACAGTGAATCATTGTAAGAGTAATGGATGGACGTTCATCGACAACTTAAACTTAGACCTCTTCTATGGTAGGGACACCTTGTACGCCAGAGATGGAGTGCATTTATCACGCCAGGGTGTTCGGGTTTTGGCCGGAACACTCGAGGGAGAGGTAACTGCACTCTGCAGCGCTTTTTTCGTTAGTCATGAGGGAAGAAGGGGTTGTGAGGTCGATATGAAGGACAAATTAGTTAAATCTAGAAAAGTAACTATCTCAGAGAAGGTTAAAAATACCGAGTGTTTACTACACAAAATTGTATAAGTATTTTGAATAAAATAGACTTGCTTAGATGAATGGCATATGTAGAGAACCTTGATATCAGTGTTTTAACAGAAACTTAGTTAGATATGTCAGGAAAAGTATTTAATTCAGAGGTTAAGATAGATGTTATACACTGTTCTATAAAGACAGGGAAAACAGGAGAGGAGGAAGCGTCGCGTTATACGTTAGGGACACATTAAGGAAGGATCACAGTCAGTAGTACTGGGAGTAATGTACAGGCCACTGAATAGTACAAAAGAAATTAACACCTCACTATGGCAGGAAATAAATAGTGTAGGAAGGTACAATCAGGTATGTGTGGTAGAAGATTTTAATTTTAGGAATATCGACTGGAGCCTGATGGTGAGTAACAGGGAAACAGGAATTTCTTAATGTAATTTAGGATAATTTTTTAAAACAGGTAGTCGTAGAACCCACAAGGGGGAGCAATATTCTAGATTTAATTCTCACTAACAGGGAGGAAGTAGTCACGCAGGTAGAGGTTGGAGGACAGCTAGGTAACAGTGACAATTGTGAAATTAGGTACAAATTAAAATGGGAGGAAACTTTTAGAGGCAAAAAACACTAGTAAAATACCTGAATTTAGGAGAGCTTTTGAGGAATTAAAAAGGTACCTCCAAGGAGTTGACTGGCAGCGGATGCAAGGTGAGGTCAGGTCCGGGACGGAGTTGAGAGAGATAAGGCAGGATGAGAGAGGTAAGATGAGATGTGAGGGTGTAAGGCAAGAGGAGGGAAGAAGTATCCGGAAGGGGCGGAGGAGCGAGAGAGGGGGAAATATGTGTGAGTATGTTGGAGGGTCAGGTCATGCTGAATTGGGAGAGGTTAGGTCGAGGCGAGTTGTATACATATTTCGTAGATAAATTGCATACAGGACAGTTAGCAAACATCCCATATAGAGCAATAAGATCACAGAAAAATTACCCTAAATGGATGACTATTAGGTTAAAATACTATATAGGGCGGAAGAGAAATATATATGAGATTAAAGGCAGGGCAAGAGGTTTTAAGGACAATATAATGAATCAGTTATAACAGTCAGGAGGTTAACGAGGAAAGCTAAAAGCATTTATGAATTAAAGGTAGCCAGCCAGGCGAAGACGGATCCCAAGGGATTTTATCAGGTATATAGGACGAAGAATAAGGAAACTATAGGTTCATTAAAGGCAGCAGATGAGGATCTGGTTAGTTCTGGGGAGGAGATTAGAAAAATTCTGAATGAGTATTTTTCAACTGTCTTCACCTAGGAAAACATGCAGGATATGCCAAATAGTGAACAGATGTTTAGAGCAGATGAGAATGTGAAGCTGACAGACATTACCATAACTAAGGAGATAGTAGAACAGGAGATAGATAGGCAAAAAAAAGTTCAAGACACCAAGACCAGAAGAAATATATACCAGAATACTAAATGAATGCAAAGAGGTTATTAGTGAACCGTTAGTTTCTGTCTTTAGGAAATTACTTGAGTCAGGTGAGGTACCAGTAATGTGGAGGCAGGCTAATGTAGTACCCATCTTTAAGGAGAGATAAAACTTTAGTGTCTAATTATAGACCTGTCAGCTTAACTTCAGTTGTTGATAAAATAATGGAGTCAATAATAGCGAGGAACATTAGAGAGCATTTAGACAAACATAACTTGATAAATCAGTCACAACATGGCTTCACGAAGGGGAAGTCTTGCCTGACGAACTTGTTCAGTTTTTACAGTAAAGTGTACGAGGCAGTAGATAATGGAGATAGTTATGACATCTAATATCTGGACTTCAGTAAAACGTTTGACAAGGTACCTCATCAGAAGCTCCTGAGAAAGGTTAGGGCACACGGGATAGATGGGAAGCTGTTAGCCTGGATAAGGTCATGGCTATGCGACAGATGACAGAGTTGTAATAAACGGCTCTAAATCCGAGTGGGGTCATGTAATTAGTGGAGTGCCACAGGGATCAGTATTAGGGTCATTGTTGTTTTTAATATATATCAATGACTTGAATAGTGGAATTAGTAGTGATGTTAGTTAGTAGTTAGTTAGTGATGTTTGCGGATGACACAAAGATAGGTAGATCAATTAGGTCTGAATCAGATACCATCACCTTACAGGCAGATTTAGATAGGATGAACGAATGGAAGGACAGATGGCAAATGCCGTTTAATATCAACAAGTGGAAAGTACTTAGTGTAGGTAGAGGAAACCCACACAGTAGGTACGCAATAAACAACGAAACTCTGTTAGGTTCAGGGTACGAAAAAGTTTTAGGAGTTCTAGTTAGCTCTGAACTCTGTCTACGAAAGCAATGCATAGAGGCCAGAAACAGGGCAAATAAGGTTTTAGAATTCATTTTTACGAATGTCAAAAGTAGAAGACCCTAAGTAATATTAAAGTTATATTTAGCGCTGGTCAGACATCATCTAGACTACGCCGTGCAGTTCTGATCCCCACATTACAGGAAAGAAATAGGTCAATAAAAATCAGTACAAAGGAGAATGACTAAAAGTATTCCTTACGAGGCGAGATTGAAGCTGTTAAATTTACATTCTTTAGAGAGACGTAGGTTAAAAGGGGACCTGATAGAAGTCTTTAAGTGGTATAAGGGTTATAACAATGGGGACGTAAGCAAAATTCTTAGGATCAGCAACCAGGCTAGAACAAGAAATAACGGGTTCAAGCTTGAAAAAAAAATTGTGTTTAAGAAAGAGATAGGAAGAAATTGGTTCTCAAATAGAGTGGTAGATGAATGGACTCAGTAATTATGTTATTAGTGCTAAGAAATTTGGAGGATTTAAGTGAAGATTAAACGGATTTATGAATGGGGATGATAGGTGGAAATAGGCAGGTATATTTTATACAGGGAGTGCCACGTGTAAGCCTGGTGGCTTCTTGCAGCTTCCCTTGTTTCTTATGTTCCTATGTATGGTTGAAGTAAGTGTTGAAGCTATCTGGGGAATCCATTCTACTGACCGAGGAACAACTCGATAAGGATGGCCTAGTAACCACCAACAGCAATGTTGTAACAAAATCCCTACTATAAAATGATATATTAGGTCAATGTAATTATACCACAAGACATTCCTGATAATGGGCCATACGCGGGACATCCACAAGACCTTAACAGTCAGCGAGTGTCACATTTTAATTCCTGGCCACTTCTGTTCAACTACCTCCCCGAGTTCGTGCCATGGCAACAAAAGTGAATAGCAATCTGGAACACCAAACTCAAATTTACTACTTTTAAACACATCAGTTAGATACAAACATTTATATAATAACACAAAACAAAGCTTATTGTCGTGACCGAGATGTTGCATGAATTTGGTGTAATTAATGTTCAGTTAAAAAAACACACATGATATCAGCATCACATTAATTAAGACAATCATCGTACATAATACAAACCTATAGCATACAAAGCATAAAACACGTAAATATCGAACTATTCCTCCTTCTTTTCTTCATAAGATACTTGATTTCAACACTGCATTATACTTTTAAGTTCCATTTACTTTTAAGCTATCCCTCCATCTGTTCAGACCCTATGGAACATCCACCTCTCTGTCTGCTGCGCATATACTGTACGACATTCGCTGACTGTACAATTTGTTTGGGACCACCTATTTCCCTAAAAATAAATAAATAAATAAATAAATAAATAAAATATAATAAAATAATAACAATAAAAAAATGAATAAATAAATTAAGTAAATAAATAAAGGTAAATAAATAAATACATGAATAAATAAATAATATCCACGATTACTTATTCACGTATATGAGGCAGGTATACGGCAAATCTGGAAGCGGAAGTTATCTGGATGTTGGTATTTTTCTATAAGCTACTTCTGGTGCCTCGATTGCTTCCTAGTCGACTTTCCCTTTTTGGTCGCATCCTCCGCCTTATTCTCAACGTAATTCCTCTTAATCCCCTTTTGTCCCAGGCTGCCTCCACCCAGGTGGTTTCTGGTCTCCCTCCTGTTGTTATGTTCTACGTCCGTGCTTTTTTTTTTTTTTATATATATATACTCGTATGTAGGAGGGACACTGTTGCAATGGCAACAAAAATCCGAAAAAAAAAGAATGCCCACTGAAATGCCAGTCCCATAAAAAAGGGTCCAAAGCGGTAGTAAAAAATAGAAGGATAAGTTTATTTGTCCGGTAGTAATCACCAGGATTCCTTCGTTCTTGATAGCCGATGTGAATTACCTTCCGCTTTTTTGTTCCGATGTCATCTGTCTTCTCCATTTCTTCTTTCTTCTTACATAAGAACATCAGAAATACGGGAAGCTGCAAGAAGCCATCAAGCCTACACACATGGCAGTCTCTGTATAAAATATACCAACCTATTTCCACCGATCATATCCATCCATAAATATGTCTAATCTTCTTTTAAAGCTCCCTAATGACTCAGTACTAACAACTTGGTTACTGAGTCCGTTCCATTTATCTACCACTCGATTTGAGAACCAATTCCTCTTTTTTTAAGCCTAAATTTTTCAAGCTTGAACCCATTATTTCTTGTTCTATCCTGGTTACTGATCTAAAGAATTTTACTTACGTATCCCTTGTTATAACCCTTATACCACTTAAAAATTCTATAAGTTCCCCCTCTTAACCCACGCCTCTAAAGAATGCAAATTTAGCAGCTTCAATCCCACTTCGTAAGGAATAGCCATCATCCCCTGTAATCTTTTAGTTATTCTTCTTTTGACTGATTCTAACACACACACACACACACACACACACACACACACATATATATATATATATATATATATATATATATATATATATATATATATATATATATATATATATATATATATATATATATATATATATATATATATATATATATATATATATATATATATATATATATATATATATATATATATATATATATATATATATATATATATATATATATATATATATATATATATATATATATAAGAAGAGGTTACCTTAAAGAAAAGGTAACGTCTTAAGTTAAAATATTTTTTAAACTACATAAAACTTTGCAATTAGATATTTTTGAGATCAGTTGGAACTTGAGAAAGGCAGAAAATACTATTGTAATGAGAACGCGGAAAATTATAAACAAATAAATAAATAAATAAATAAATAAAAAAAAAAAAAAAATATATATATATATATATATATATATATATATATATATATATATATATATATATATATATATATATATATATATATATATATATATATATATATATATATATATATATATATATATATATAGCAAGAGCAAAATCAGAGATTTGAGTAAGAAAGTAAGAAAACTCAAATACAGCCGGCCCCTTTAATGAGCTTTAGCAAGCGGGAAACTTAATGAAAATGTTCTCGCCGCTTGTCCCACCGGCCACGCAGTTCTTACTTCCAGCCTCCCCTCCCGGATAAGCCGAGGGGACGCCAATACGTCTACTTCCCGTTAGTTGTAGTCCTGCTTTTGAGAGAGCGGGAATATTAAGCTAGTAAGTATACTGGAGTATTAGCTATACACCATCACTTGTGATAATATTTAATTGGCCTATAAACAGTGACTGTTTGTCT
Organism: Scylla paramamosain; assembly: GCF_035594125.1. Classification (NCBI taxonomy): domain Eukaryota; kingdom Metazoa; phylum Arthropoda; class Malacostraca; order Decapoda; family Portunidae; genus Scylla; species Scylla paramamosain. The sequence goes on from NC_087191.1 coordinate 1,335,042, forward strand.
GAGTTCCGCGTTCTGAGCGGGCTTGGTGTGTAACAGCAAGGACTCTGTATATAGGAGGACCGTCCACTCAATCTTAAAACTTTGCTCATCCTGTTACGGTGGCGCCTCCAGCGGCCAGAGGGAAACATTACTCTCGCTCGCATAAGTTTACTATTACCCGTATCATTTGAGGGCTAAGTTTTTCTCAGTTATCATACCCAGTAGATTTACTAGTTAAGATCTGGCTGCATAAATAATAGATTATGTATTATGTTAAAATTTGATACAGCTTATTATAATACTGGTAACCAAAGCTGTAGATACTATAGCTGTTGTCACCTATGCTGGTGATATCCCCAAATAGGCCCCACCCACACCTTTCTGTAATTGGCAAGTGAGGTAGTAGGAGAGGTCTAACCTCACCTCTCTCTCTCTCTCTCTCTCTCTCTCTCTCTCTCTCTCTCTCACACACACACACACACACACACACACACACACACACAGGTCCTAAAAGCTGTTTGTGACAAGTGACACTATGTAAACTAATGTATTAAACGTAATATGTTTGTGTTTGTGTCTCTTTCATTCTATAAACCAACTCGTGTAACCGACAACATTTAAGAAATGTTTGTTGTGAATTGTGATTCAGTGTCATTCTCACATAGGGAAGTTATATATATATATATATATATATATATATATATATATATATATATATATATATATATATATATATATATATATATATATATATATATATATATGTATATATATATATATAGAATTTATGAATGTATGTTATAAAAGAAAAGTTCACAAATACTCCAGTTGATGGTGGGAAGTGGTGACATAACTTGCGTCCCCTGATATTTCAGAATGTCCCACACCGGCAAACACACATTTTATGGCAGACACTGATGGTAATGTTAGAAGGTACTCTATACAAGGATATATAAAGTATCCTTGCTTTTAGCAAACAAGTAGAAATCTTTATTCCTCCATGGGTATTAATTACTCCCTTTGTTTGTCCATGTAAGTGATTTTTAAGACACCTATTTGACATCCCTCATTTCTTTCTACGGTATATTTCCATAATATCGTAACTGATGAATAATATATTTTTTGTACATTAGTGTAGCTTTTGTGAGGCTTTGTAGCTTTAGTGAGGTTCCAGCTCTCCAAGCCGTATAATAAAGCTGGTAAAATGCACTCCAGATCTCCAAGCCGTACGTTAGATTTGGTAAAATGCACTTTTTACTTATATACCTACTTATTTTGTTTTTATTAAGTGGGAGATTACTCTTCATTACATTGTTTGGTTTCCCAAAGGCACTCCATCCTATTCCTATCCTGTTGACTTATTATTATTATTATTATTATTATTTTTATTATTATTATTATTATTATTATTATTATTATTATTATTATTATTATTATTATTATTGTTGTTGTTGTTGCTGTTGTTGTTGTTGTTGTTGTTATTATTATTTCATAATCTGGCCTCAAACTTTTTTCTTTTCTTTTTTTCCTACATAAATACTATATACTCCTGATACATTCTATGATCAAATGCACGATTGGTGCTTAATTGATTTGCCCACACTAGGCTACACGGTGGTAGCTCAGGGAGACTGACCCTAAATAGTGGCAGTCCTGAGGGGGCTGCAGTTGTGTCGTACGGGAGAAATAGCTGCTTATGGCTTACAAGTGGCCTAGATTTGTATTTGTTCGCGCTGCACTGAATTACCAGGGTGGTAGTCCAGGGATAATTGACCTGAGTTTAGTGGTAACTAATTGAGGGGACGGTTTCGGTCATAACAATATATATTGTCATAACAATATATATTGTTATGACCAGATCCAACCCCTCTTACAGTTCCCCTGATCATGGTCAGCTCTAAGCTATCGCCCTTGCATCCGAGTATGGTGGAAATTGCTACATGAATTCAGGCCAATTCACCGGTCGCGCGCAGATATAGCCTGAAGGTTATCACCCTGTTTCAACCCACAGGGAAAAATACAATGCAAACTTTTCAGACGTACTGAGAAAGGATTCGCCAAGGCACGTGCCAGGGATAAACAAACAGAAAAGACGTCACAAACAAATGTAATAAACCAAAGGAATGGAAAATCTGTTCCGAAAGTTCAGAAAAGGGCATACAGAAAAGGATTGATTGCCCAGATAAACAAAATAAGCTGCAAAGAGAACCATAGAGCATTAGCTGCAAAACGTCTTAAACGAAAACAATTGATAAAGAATAAAAGAACAACAAACAACAGCAACATTTGCAGTCAAGCTAGAAAACAGTCGATCATTCAAACTACATCAACATCACTTCCCAAAAGTGAAATTCACAAAAAAAAATATATACATGCAATTTATACGCCCAGTATTGCTAACAGAGAATACTACAATACAACTCAGTAAGATCCTCGGCCTTAACAAGCAACTTACGGTCATTGCAGACAGAAAAAATAAATAAATGAAACAGGAAATAACTCAATCCACACTATTAAAAAAAAAAAGTAGTACCAGGCAGAACTATAGTAAGAATCCCATCCACAAGAAAAAAAAATGTACAATAAACATTATTTATCATAACGTTCTTTCTTGGACGTTTCTTTTCTTGGAGTTCTTTTCTTGGAAAAAAAAAAAAAATATATATATATATATATATATATATATATATATATATATATATATATATATATATATATATATATATATATATATATATATATATATATATATATATATATATATATATCAAGTTTCCTTTCTGACCGTTCTATTGCTGCTGTGGTAGACGGTCACTGTTCTTCTCCTAAATCTATTAACAGTGGTGTTCCTCAGGGTTCTCTCCTGTCACCCACTCTCTTCTTATTATTCATTAATGATCTTCTAAACCAAACTTCTTGTCCTATCCACTCCTACGCTGATGATACCACCCTGCACTTTTCCACGTCTTTTCATACACGTCCAGCCCTTCAGGAGGTAAACATATCACGCAGGGAAGCCACAGAACGCCTGACTTCTGATCTTTCTAAAATTTCTGATTGGGGCAGAGCAAACTTGGTATTGTTCAATGCCTCAAAAACTCAATTCCTCCATCTATCAACTCGACACAACCTTCCAGACAACTATCCCCTCTTCTTCAATGACACTCAACTGTCCCCCTCTTCTACACTGAACATCCTTGGTCTATCCTTTACTTATAATCTGAACTGGAAACTTCACATCTCATCTCTAGGTTAAAACAGCTTCTATGAAGTTAGGTGTTCTGAGACGTCTCCGCCAGTTTTTCTCACCCCCCCAGCTGCTAACTCTGTACAAGGGCCTTATCCGTCCATGTATGGAGTATGCTTCACATGTCTGGGGGGGTTCCACTCATACTGCTCTTCTAGACAGGGTGGAATCAAAAGCTTTTCGTCTCATCAACTCCTCTCCTCTAACTGACTGTCTTCAGCCCCTCTCTCACCGCCGCAATGTTGCATATCTAGCTGTCTTCTACCGCTATTTTCATGCCAACTGCTCTTCTGATCTTGCTAACTGCATGCCTCCCCTCCTTCCGCGGCCTCGCTGCACAAGACTTTCTTCTTTCTCTCACCCCTATTCTGTCCACCTCTCTAACGCAAGAGTTAACCAGTATTCTCAATCATTCATCCCTTTCTCTGGTAAACTCTGGAACTCCCTGCCTGCTTCTGTATTTCCACCTTCCTATGACTTGAATTCCTTCAAGAGGGAGGTTTCAAGACACTTATCCACCAATTTTTGACCACTGCTTTGACCCTTTTATGGGACTGGCATTTCAGTGTGCATTTTTTTTTATTAGATTTTTGTTGCCCTTGGCCAGTATCCTTCCTACATAAAAAAAAAAAAAAAAAAAAAAAAAAAAAAAAAAAAAAATATATATATATATATATATATATATATATATATATATATATATATATATATATATATATATATATATATATATATATATATATATATATATATATATATATATATATATATATATATATATATATATGAATTAAATAATATTTGTAGAACCATACACCCAGACATAATTCTAATAAATAGCCATGGTCTACACCATGAAATCAAAATACCATACTACAAAGTTTATCACTTCAATCACACTTCGACGACACTGCAACAACTAGCAAAAACAAAACATAAAATATAAAATCAAGGACGATTTCATCAGTACCTTATTAGCCATAAACCTGGATACAACAACAGATAGAATAATAACCTCAATAATATATCAACCTCCATCCAGAGATTTCATCCCGACTCCAGACTTTCACAGCATCTTTCAACGCAACTCTCCAGTTTGCATGCTCTCAGACCTCAACATAAACCATTACATATTTGGATATATATATATATATATATATATATATATATATATATATATATATATATATATATATATATATATATATATATATATATATATATATATATATATATATATATATATATATATATATATATATATATATATATATATATATATATATATATATATATATATATATATATATAAACACGAAAAACAAAGGTAGACAACTAAACAAACTCATGCAACACATAGGTCCTCATTTCCCCACATATTACACAAAGAACCGAGGAACTAACCCAGACATTGTCTTAACAAATTACCGCACACACCATGATAAATGCATGACACAAGGTCCAATCACTATGAATATACCCATCATCATGACAATTTCATTATCACGTGTACTTATCTCCACCACCCCAGAACTAAATTACGATAAAGCAAACTGGAATAAATTCAACGATGAACAATAAGAACACATGGAACGACCAAACTTACAATGTGCCAGAATTGAAGATATTGATGATGGATTCAATAGATACATGGTAAAAAAAAAAAAAAAAAAAAAAAAAAAAGTGACAATATTAAATTCATTGCATTTACTCAGTTTAGACAATTACAAAGCCTTAAATTAAGCCGCAACAGAAGTCATGCAAATAATTTGATTTTTTTTTTTTTTTGTAGGAGGGACACTTGCCAAGGGCAACAAAAATCCAATAAAAAAAAAAAAAATGCCCACTGAGATGCCAGTCCCAGAAAAGGGTACAAAGCAGTAATCAAAAATTGAAGGATAAGTGTCTTGAAACCTCCTTTTTGAAAGAATTCAAGTCATAGGAAGGTGGAAAAAGAGAAGCAGGCAGGGAGTTCCAGAGTTTACCAGAGAAAGGGATGAATGATTGAGAATACTGGTTAACTCTTGTATTAGAAAGGTGGACAGAATAGGGGTGAGAAAAAGAAGAAAGTTTTGTGCAGCGAGGCCGCGGGAGGAGGGGAGGCATGCAGTTAGCAAGATCAGAAGAGCAGTTAGCATGAAAATAGCGGTAGAAGACAGCTAGAGATGCAACATTGCGGCGGTGAGAGAGAGGCTGAGGACAGTCAATTAGAGGAGAAGAGTTGATGAGACGAAAAGCTTTTGATTCCACCCCGTCTAGAAGAGCGGTATGAGTGGAACCCTCCCCCAGACATGTGAAGCATACTCCATACATGGACGGATAAGGCCCTTGTTAGCAACTGGAGGGGTGAGAAAACTGGCGGAGACGTCTCAGAACACTTAACTTCATAGAAGCTGTTTTAGCTAGAGATGAGATGCGAAGTTTCCAGTTCAGATTATAAGTAAAGGACAGACCGAGGATGTTCAGTGTAGAAGAGGGGGACAGTTGAGTGTCATTGAAGAAAAGGGGTAGTTGTCTGGAAGGTTGTGTCGAGTTGATAGATGGAGGAATTGAGTATTTGAGGCAATGAACAATACCAAGTTTGTTCTGCCCCAGTCAGAAATTTTAGAAAGATCAGAAGTCAAGCATTCTGTGGCTTCTCTGCGTGAAATGTTTACTTTCTGAAGGGTTGGACGTCTATGAAAAGATGTGGAAAAGTACAGGGTGGTATCATCAGCGTAGGGATGGAATGAAATCAAAAGATATGGAAATTCCCAAGGATGGTCCATTCAAGTATACCAAAGATATAAACATATACAACGAACTCTTAACCACATGCTCACAAACGAAGCACAGCATAATTGGAACACAACTAAAAAATACAACTGCAAACACTTACAAAGTATCGACCACTTTCTGTAATAAAAATAAAACTCTTAATTGGCCAACAGGATCTTCGAGGAAGGATATCTTCGAGGAAGAGGAAGATGACAAACCACCTAACAATACCATGGTCAATAACTATTTACAAAATAATATACATAGATAACACCATTCAATAATTCTGACGACGATCCTAAGTGTCTTGACATCCCCCCTCAACTTTTCTTCATTAACTTCTGTAACATTCGTGGTCTAAGATCTAATTTTCTGTAGAACACCACCTCCCCTCTTCTAAACCTCATCTTCTTTTCCTCACTGAAACACATATGTCTGAGGCAACTGACAGTAACCCCTTTTCTGTTTTCCCCTACTTTCTCTATCCTCATTTTCGATCCAAAGCTGGATACTGCGTTTATGTGCGCAATGACTTAACCTGCTCTCGTGCCCACGCTCTTGAATCTTCCAAGTTTTCCACCATCTGGCTACGACTAAAGTCACTCTCAAACTAAATTTATCTGTGGTGTATATCTCTCTTCTAACTCCTCTGACTATGAGAAATTCTTTAACTACTTAACTTCCAAAGTGGAGCACATTCTGACTCTCTTCCCTTTTGCAGAGACCACCATTCTTGGAGACTTCAGTGTTCACCACTAGCTTTGGCTTTCCTCTCCCTTCACTGACCATCCTGGTGAACTAGCCTTCAACTTTGCTATCCTCCATGACCTAGAGCAATTCGTGCAGCACCCTACTCGTATTTCTGACCGTCTTGGAGATACGCCCAACATTCTTGACCTTTTCCTAACCTCTAATCCTTCTGCTTTCACCCTTTCTTCTCTGTTAGGCTCCTCCGACCATAATCTCATATCTGTATATTGTCCTATTGCTTGAATCCCTCCTCAGGATCCCCCTAAGCGAAGGTGCCTCTGGCGTTTTTGCCTCTGCTAGTTCGGGGGGGACCTGAAGAGGTATTTTGCTGATTTTCCTTGGAATGACCACTGCTTCTGTGTCAGAGACCCGTCTTTGTGTGCTGAGCGCACACATTCCCGTCTCTAAAATGCTCCGCCTTGCATATCAGATGAAATTAGAGCAATTTTTGGTAGAGTTTTAATTTCATGTATCGTGTCATCACAGGATTGAACTCAGCTACTGCATTTACTTAGTTAGGACTTACATTATGTCTTTATAGTTTTATCGTGAGATAGTGCAAGAGAGAAAGTAGAACACACACACACACACACACACACACACACACACACACCGATCACATTGCCTGATTGTGATTGATCAGACGAAATCGGGCGATCAGCAATCCTCACTTATAAGTCATATGTTCTTATATTTTTACTTGAAATACCGCAGGAAAGAAAATAATAGCTACACTAAAAAAAAAAATCACACACACACACACACACACACACACACACACACACACACACACAAATACACACGGGAAATTGATCGTGTGTCTGGGATGGAAGTGACCATCGGCAGTGAATTCATTGATCATTTGTATTCGTCTGTTGTCATATTGTTTCGCCAGCGATCAAAATAAAAGTATAAAATATCATAAATTAGACCGATTTTAGTTTTTTTTTTTTCTTACAAGATCATTCCTTATCATATTTTGAATGACATAGTAAAGATAATTTCCTAAAACCACCTCTTGTTTGGAATTTAGCTTAAAAAAAAAAATTAGCTTAAAAAAAAATAATCTAGTGTGTGTCGATTCCGACTCATACTGCAGAGAATAGGTTTAAGGACAGGCCTTGGCTGAGATTCTTTAGTTACTATGCCACATCACACAATTTCTCTTTAAAATGAGTTTTTATTTTTAACTGGAATTCAAGTATTAAGTATGGATTATCTAGCTTATCAAACCATTCAGTACTACGAATGGTTCGAGTTTTGAGAATAGGACACTAATCCAACCTAGCATTATCTAAACTAAATGATGTGTAGCAGTATAACCTAACATTACCTAACCTACATGGCATGCCTACTACTGCTGGTATCGAATGGTGTCGGCTGGAGACGTCTGTGCGTTGCCGTGGCTGAGAGTGAATGCATCGTACGTCTGGCAGTAAAAATGGGGTAGGTGACCTACCCCATAGGTTTAAGTGACCTACCGTAGGTCACTTAAACCTACGACACTGGCCCACAAAGGACTTGGGGCCGATATCACAGTTGCTTGGTAACGCTCCCTGACGAGAGCCTTACCAATCTGGTAATAGTCATTACCAATATCTCGATCCGATTCCACAGTCGTTGTTTTCGTGGTTTCGGTGATCCCTAACCTGTTAACGATCATAACAAAACGAATACCTCTGATTCGATAATGTTGGTATGCCGAAGCCCCCTTATTAGACAAAGTGAGTCGATTCATGACAAAAGAACTGACCACGCCAGCACTAAAAGAAAGAGAAAGGCATGGAAAATTTAAATACATCACTGGTGCCTTTAACACGCCATATCCATCTACTGCAAACATGATTACATTTTGATTTAAATTCTTCCCTTTGAATATCTGTCTAACATTCGTCAAACTCTACGTATGCCAACCAGGCACATAATAAATAATCTATTTCTCTTCCTCAATGCTGTACACATTTACTGTTACTGAAATATTTCGGGTTTTATGGAAGTAGCCTTACCCTATTTATTTTGAGACTGATTATTCATTTCTTAGCATTTTTTTTTTTTTTATCATGATCTACCCATTGAAATTAATAAGCTGAATTTTAAACCTAGCCTAACGGAAGCAAGCCTAGCCCTCTGATGAAAATGGTAATGTTATTTCAGTATTATCTAATATTTCTCTTAGGTTATACCTTATGCTTATGTAGGGATTATTACAATTTTCAACCAAGGAGACATAACAGACGAAATAAGGGTGACTGATGGGTAGTGAAGTTTTCATCAGCTGGTGAAGTGAGTTCACGCCGCCATCCAAATACTTCTTAAATTTTATCATATTACTATTATAGCCTACTAAATGTTGTTGTGTTGTTTAATAATTTTAAATTACAATTTATGAAATGATACAACAGGATAAGAATTTGTGATACTTGCAAGTAAAAATTGCACTGGTAAACTCCATTGGGGAGGTCCAGGAGTTCCCAAGCCAGTGTTACCAAAGGTTCCAATTTCTGGGGAAAAAAAAAAAAAAAAAAAACCGCGAAAAAACGTCTGTGAAATCGGATTTAATGTTGGTGGCGGACGTCACCACTCACTGGTAACGCTCACAAAAACAGGAAGCGACTGTGAAAAAGGCCCTTAATATACTCGTATCTTATGCAGGCGATATCTCACAAATAACGGGATGTCCTGGAAAAATCTAAAGCCATTGCTGAACAAAGAAACAGAAAAAGAAAATATTCGTAACTGGAAAATGCCTACAAACATTGATAAATTTACATCTATTCACTTTTGAAAAAAGTGTAGCAATACCATTAAGCATAATGAAGAACGCATACAATTTGAAAACGATGACACAAGTCTACCCCTATTTATAGCCCTAAACAGATGCATAAAACAAATTATAAAAAAAAATAAAAATAATAATAAATAAAAAAAAATAATAATATTAAAATAAATAAAATAAAGCTATAACCGCATTAAGCCTCTATACAGATTATACAATCTACCTATAAATATTAAAACTCACCAGGGGAAGGCTCTGGTACTTTCAATATTGTATTATCCACCATAATACATACTTAAAGCAGATCCTCATTAAAAAAAATATAAATAAATAAAATAATATATATATATATATATATATATATATATATATATATATATATATATATATATATATATATATATATATATATATATATATATATATATATATATATATATATATATATATATATATATATATATATATATATATATATATATATATATATATATATAAAGCCCAAGATTAGTCACAAAAAATATCCTTGCACTTTGAAAACAGGAAAAAAAAAATAAATAAATAAAAAAATAAAATCACAAACACGAAAACACTGAACATATTGTTACACAAAGAGGCAACATAAATATGGCAATCACAAGAGAATTTAAACCACATCACGTACATCTCACTACTAAATGGAACAGATCATAGGTACAAATAGCACAAAAAACTTCCCAAGTAGCATTACTAAAATACATCAACCAATTAAACCATCATATCATTAAAAAGTTCCTTAGACTGTCATAGCAATGGATGCTTGATCGGGAACCGCACAGGTGGGGCCAAGCGGTATCGTCTTTCCCCCACTCTGCTCCTTTTTAATCGACAAGAGGAATTACGTTCTACGTGCAGGAGCCCGATAATCCTTTCGGAGATAGAGACCTCATTTTTTTAAACCACAGGTGATTAATTATAATATATGTTGATGTGTCCTGTTCCACCCCAACAAAAAAATACCAATGATATTCACGACTTCTGTGCGATTAAAATTTTTGTTAAAAATGTGATAATATATCAGTATATTTCTGTGCTAAAGAAAAATAGTGTACATCATCATAAGGAAGAGATTAAGGTGTTTATAAATGCACGGTTGGGTATAAATGCGCGCGTTCGGGAGCCTTTACCCATCAGAGTTATAGTTCGTTTACATTGTGCGGATCATCCGCTAGATTGAAAGAGCTATGGATTTCCATCACTTCTCCGAGGTCTACAGCATCTTTAGATGATAATTATAATTCTAATGCATAAAACATTATGTTTTAGTTATTCCTGGTCAGAAACATGTTATATGCTCTAACTAGGTTTTATCAAGCTTGGGTTAGGAAACATTACCTAGTAATGAAAAAAAAAAAAAAAGTATTTATTTAACTGTGTATAGCATATCATTGAGAATATAAAATTTTGAACTGGATCGGCAAATACAGTAAAAACAAGATAGGCTATATATGATACAGGCGTATGAGATTGTAAGCTACTTGGTGGCTGGTGAGTTGGTTATTATTAAGTTGGTACGTACGTACATCTCACCAATTTCCATATGAAGCCACTATGGTAATTTTCTAGAGACCTTTCTCGCCGTTATTACAGATTGTTTTAGTTCTATTCTTTCGCAGACACATCTGAATAGTTTTTGGGGGGTTACAACAGAGGTGGCATAGACGTAAAACGTAATTGGCGGGGAAGCCATCCACAATTACGTCTATTCAAATGTGTCTGCGAAAGAATGGAACTAAAACGACCAATAATAATGGTTGGAAACGAATCCAGAATATTACCACCACTTTTCCGGATTAATTTTGATGATATTGTCAAATATCTCGTAACCACAAGAACAAGACTCCATACCATGAGATTAATAACCTGATTCCAAACTAAACATAGTATATGGCTGCTAAGAAACATTTTTGGTATATTAAAAAAAAAAAAATATTGAAACCAATTATTTCATTTGCAGCATATCTAGAACTCCTTGATCTTGCGAATCAAACTAAGGAGGTGAGGCTTCCCAGAGACCGATAAAATCTGTTCCCATGGCTGTCTGACGAAAGGCTCTCACCTACCTGGACACTCCAACTACTAGAGATTAGAGAATGTACTGCTAATAGAAAAAAAATATATAAATCAATAAATACACAATATATATATATATATATATATATATATATATATATATATATATATATATATATATATATATATATATATATATATATATATATATATATATATGTATGCACTGTTCAAATGTAGACTGTTTAGGCACGGAAGCTGTAAAGCATTAATCAGCTGATCGCTTTGGCAGGCACATGCGACTCTTCCAGAGGTGCCAACCTGTGCGAAGAGTGCTTGGTGTTGGGTTCTCCTAACACCATGTCGTGTCTCCTTCCCCAAGTAAAAAAAAAAAAAAAAACGCATTTGGAAAGTTAGTAAAAGGAGATACGACGTGGGGCTTGGTGTTGGGATTTGCAAACTACCAACGTTTAAAAAATCGGGCCTGATCGGGTTTGCTAACCACCAGCTGCGGAGGAGGGGGGGATAAGGGTTGCATCTCTTTGTCGCGGTGGCCTGATTTGGCTGGAGAGGTGGGAGCTGTTGGTTATGTCTGCGAGGGGATAGAACAGGATGAGCTAAACTGCTCCATTCCCGTGACTGCAATAGGGGCCCCGTCGTTCGCCTGTCAAGAAATGGTGCCCGTATCTGCCTCTTTACATACAGCTGAAAAAAAAAAAAAAAAAAACTTATCTAATTGTGCACAAATCTTCCTTTCATTAGCAGTCGAGATGTTAGGGTTGTCAGATTTGTCTGATCTTTATGTTGATAGCTGGGATCTGCTAGTGAAAATACAGGGTGTCCCAAAAAATGTATACACTTTAAAAATTATTGTAAAGTAGGTGTTCATTTCATTTTCAAAACTTAAGAGAATTTACAGACATTATTTTATTGTTTTGTCAACGGCTGTTTTCAAACTGACATCCGTTCTGGTCCAGGCACTGCTGATAACGCGAAGCAGTGGAATCGCAAACATTACGAAACAATTCGTTTGGTATTTGTGTGGATTCTCGTTCAGTGGCTGTTCTCAATTCAGAGACTTGGAGGTTTCATAGCGTAGACTTTGTCTTTTAGGTATCCCCTTAAGAAAATAAAAATAAAAATAAAAATAAAAATAAATACATAAATAAATGAAATAAAGTTAGTGGTGTGAGGTCTGGTGAACGCAGAGGGTATTCAACGAAACCTCTCCGTCCAATCCACCTGTTTGGCAAGATCTCATCAAGGAAGGATCTAACATCGCGATGGTAGTGTGGGGATGCCCCATCTTGCTGAAAATAAAATTCCTCATCTTCAAAGTCTTCTCAAATGCTTGGCATGACAGACTGTTGCAGCAAGTTCAAGTAAATTGTACCAGTCACAGTAGCGTCAAAAAAAAGAATGGTCCAATTAATCCTCTTGATGATCAGCCATACCACACTGTAACTCCTGGTAAATTATATGGTAAATATGGTGTTCCACCATAACATGCAGATTCTCAGGTCCCCAGTAGATTAATGTTGCGGTTAACTGAACCATTTAATTTGAATGTGGCATCATCACTCCACACAATCTTTGTTGGAAAGTGCGTATCTTCTACACATAATGCAATACTGCACTCCTCGGTCTGGATTGTCGTCATTAATAGCATGGACTAATCTTGGAACATGACTTTTCCATTGACAACGATTCAAAATGCGTTGGACAGATGATTTTGAAACGACTCGCTTACCGCACAGATCTTGGACTTTGGTGATACGTTTCCAGCACTCTTTCTTGCTTTGTGGGGGTTGTCGATGTTCATGGTCTTCCGGAACGCTTTTCGTGTACATTCTGAACAGTTCCATCGATTTCAAACTTCTCTCTAATACTAGTGGTGGTATGTCGCGTTAGTGGATCTGTTTGAAACTTCCTCCTAAACTGGCTTTGCAGTTCAACTGTGTTTTCACACTTACAGTAACATTTTTTAATGAACTCCCTTAGTTCAAAGCATAGTCTATCATCATTAATTCCAATGGGTTTAATTTAGAAAGAAAAAAAAAAAGACATCAATTGAGTTATCAGCTACTAAAGTGTGTATACATTTTTTGGGACATCCTGTACAAATAAATAAGTCAGTAAAGTAAATATAAACAAAATAAACAAATAAAGTAAATATAAATAAATAAAAAAAAATCTCACACACAGGTTTCTACCTCTTTTCACGAACATGTATAATTACATATAAAATATAAAAATACCCACCAAATACTCATCTTAATACTTACCTCTTCCACAGACCAAAAGATCATTAAACACACACACACACACACACACACACACACACACACACACACACACACACACACACACACACACACACACACACACACACACACACACACACACACACACACACACACACCTGCACATTTGGACTCTGCACTAATCACACACATTTTACTAAAAAAAAAAAAAAAAAAAAAAAAAAAAAAAAAAAAAAAAAAAAAAAATGCAATCTCGCACACGTACACAAAACATGCACAAACAAACACACACAAACACACAACATACACATGCGCGTACACAACTTACATGCACGCACTAGCCCATACACACCCGCACGCACACGGATTAAAAAAAAATATATAATAATAATAAAAAAAAAAAAAAAAATAAAAAAATATATCACACCAAATGCTAACTATATCCACGGAGTCAAAGGCACTAAACATTATACGCACATGCACATACACAATTGCACTAAGTTCCTACACCTGAAAAAAAAAAATAAAATAAAATAAAAAAAAATAAATAAAAATAAATAAATAAATTAATTAATTAAATTAAATTAAAAATAAAATTAAATAAAAATAAAGGCAATTTTATAGGTTGAGTGATAAGACATATTTCCATAAAATACCTAACTGACCGTTAGGTAGCTTAGCCAGAGTGATACATGAAAAATTGCAAGGTGGTTTGCCCAACATTTTTTACCTTCTATTGTCATTGACCGTTTCCAAGTTCACCTTCTCGATGTCTAAAATCTTTTATCTTCCATCCACGATGCCACGGGGTAGAAAACAGACACGCTCACACTCACGGCCGATTCATTAAACATTCCGGAGAGACCGCCGTATCTCCGAAGACATTGGAATTTCGGGCGAGAAAGCATCGGCTGATTCCATTTGGGAAGGTTTTATTCTCCGGTTCACGGTAGGAAAGCATCACTACTGTACAAATATATTCAATAACAAAATTTGCATTTTTTATTTCAGCTTTTTAAAAGAGTGCATCTGAACGACTTGATGGCGAGCCAGCTGTACACGCATCTGATCAGCATGGAACAGGGAGTCGTGAGATCCAGTTGAATTACGAAAAACAAATTAATAGTAAATTACTAAATAACTACGTAAATACGAGGAGGTTAGGAGAGATAAATCAGTGGGTTACAGAGTGCTTATTTTTCACTAACCGATTTATATTTATCTAGTTAGTGTATTAGTTAACAAGTCACTTGCAGGATGTAGTGCATGCTATCATATTCACGGGAGCAGATTATCCACTTAATATTATCACACAGATGTACCTGAAACATAATGTATTTCATTCTTAATATTCGTAATATAGACCCACGTTGCTTTCGAATTTTTCTGTTATGAACATGGATTAAACAGTACTTATAACAGGATGGGACCACAAAATGCTTTCTAATAATACTAACATTTGTATTCTTCGACATGAACACATTATAGTTTATAACTGATTTATTATCCTACTTTAATTTTGTATTTAAGGCACAAGGGTTTCTTTTTGTGATGCGTTGTATAGGGACACTTGTTAGATTTGCCTTTATATAGTTTGGTGTTGGCAATAATAGCATCAGTTTTTGGATTTTATTGTATCGTTGGCTTAAATCAGCATTGCTTAATTAATTGTTTCTCTCTCTCTCTCTCTCTCTCTCTCTCTCTCTCTCTCTCTCTCTCTCTCTCTCTCTCTCTCTCTCTCTCTCTCTCTCTCTCTAGTCGTAAAAGTTTTTAAAACATAACTTGTATTTGGCAGGTCTATGACGCTATTGAGGGACTAAAGGAAATACAGAAAGGAGGATTCTCTCTTTTTGACTTGGAGAATTACATCAAGATAATTATCCAGTCCAACTACACTGATGTGAAAGGCCGCACACCATTCCACGTTAGCAAGAAAGGCTTCACCATTATGGCGACAAGCGGATGGAACTTTCGGTATGTCAGGAAAGAGAGGACTTTAGCTGTGTCTAATCATAAATCGTTTGGTGTGGAACTCTTACAAGTATTCCTAAAAATCTACTAAGTTGTGAAAGTAGAGTAATTCAATATATATATATATATATATATATATATATATATATATATATATATATATATATATATATATATATATATATATATATATATATATATATATATATTGCAGTGCCTTCCTTTTTATTATTATTATTATTATTATTATTATTATTATTATTATTATTATTATTATTATTATTATTATCATTATTATTATCAATGAAGTCCTTCCGAACACCAGCGCCCTCCCCACACAAACATAAGAAAAAAAACATAAAACAGTAGTATTAATTAAATTAGGTTAGCAAATGCCCTCGTACTTCTCTCTTTAAAAAAAAAAAAAAGTTAATGATAATAGATAAATAAAAATAGTTGCAGGAAGATTGAAGACAGATGGGAGAGACAATAGAACATTAATTTTCTTATATTATTGATATTCAGAAAAGCGGACAGCCACATGTATTACGGGTTAAAGACGGGAATCTCACTTGAATGAGAAATATGTTCTGCCTAAAATATCGTAAATTTAATCCTCTTGAAAGGAAGGGAGCGCCGTTCTTCGAGCGCTTCGGGAAGCTATTTCGCCGGCTGGAAGACGCTGGCGTCATCATTCAGTGGAGGGAGGAGGTGATGGCCCGACGAGCGAGGGAGAACCGAAAGAAGATAAAGCCTTATGTGATGCCTGTCGATGGGATAGTAAGTCTGGTGTCATTACTCGTCGTGTGTTCTATAGGACACAAGACATGACTGGTCTTCAATGGTCTTACCGACTTTAGTTTAATTGTAGTTATTATGAGCGAAGCGAAGTTTACTATGGAGATTGTTTCATTTTGAGCGGTCCGGTCCGACCGTAACGCTGTTCAAACGCTAATATCCGAACTACGTGGCCGATCGTAACGAAATTAGCACCATTTGATGGCACAACTCTATCAATTTTATATGATACATCTTTCATCTCTTGTATTGGGTGAAGTCAATGCGTAACTTGCAAAAAGTAGAACGGTGTCGAAAATGGGATTTCTCAAAAATTACTCAACCAATTTTAACGAAACTTAAGATACGTCGTAATGTCATAATTTCAATAAAATTCCTTCTGTCAACTTTCAAGTAGCGTTGCGCATGCGCAAAGTAAAAAAATTCACCTTATAAACTAATAAACTAAGCAGACACAAATTTTGTTGTTATTAAAAGTAATGCAAGTTATAACGTAAAAGCATACAAAATTTGCAGCACTGCTGTGCATGCACAAGGAACATTATGAAACTTGTAAAGTGACCGTCAGTTTTCTACAATTTTCATCAACATTGTTTTGTCTCAACGAAAGCGGATACATACCACTGAACACATAATGAAACTTTCTATCCAACGGTATATAGCACATCTATTAAGCTCTCGCAATGTTTTGAGACAGAATTACTTGAATATTAGGCAAGTGCACGATGTTCGCGGTGCCTCACATTGCCGCCAACTTTTCAACTAATAAACTGATAAAGCTCAAATTTTGTAGGCAAGAAGATTAATACATGTTATAACGATAAAAAAAAGTCAAAATTACAACACTTGCGCATGCGCAAAATACATGACACTTTTTATAAACCGTCAGTTTTCTGGAATTTTCACCAACTTTTTAGGCTTCAACAAGAACGGACACTAACATTGAACGCATAATGAAATTTTCTATCAACGGTATATTGCTTAACCACTGGGCTCTCGCAAAGTTTTGAGGTAGAGTGCTTTGTATATTAGGCAAACGCTTGATGTGCAGGGTGCCTGAAAATTTTCTCTCTCTCTCTCTCTCTCTCTCTCTCTCTCTCTCTCTCTCTCTCTCTCTCTCTCTCTCTCTCAAATACCCCTTCCACTGATGCATTACTGACAGCTTCGCTCGTCAATTGCCTTCCGAGGCGTTTTACTGGCGTACTATAACAACAGCGGGCGTACTGTCCTTGGCTAGTGGGCTCAATACTTGAAATTCATACATAAAAAAAAAAAAAAAAATCAATTTTTCTTTTATATATTTCCATATTTAGTGTTTTTTTTTTTTTTTTTTATACCATACCACAATTCTACTTTTAATATCTTAGTTGCTTTGAACATTTTGCAGAGACGCCGTTTGGGTGCAATATTGCGCCCCATTAATGTAAATCAATCAATTATCATTACGAGCGAAGCGAAGTTTACTATGGAGGTTGTTTCATTTTGAGCGGCCCGGCCCGACTTGAAAGATGTCATGTTGTTGTAATTTTAGTAAAACTCCTTATGTTAACTTTGAAGTAGCGCTGCGCATTCGCAAAGTAAAAATTCCAGTTTTTAACTAATTAACTGATCAAGCTCAAACTATGTTGATAATAAGAGTAATACGTTATAACGAATTTGCAACTACTGCGCATACACAAAATACATTATAAAACTTTTTGTAAAGTGACCGTCAGTTCTCTGCAATTTTCACTTCTTTTTTTGTCTCAACGAGACCGGATACATACTATAACGAAACACACCTTTGTCCTTGGTCTCGTTGCTCCCTGGCCCTCGGTACCCTGGCCAGCCCGGTTCGTCGTGTGTGCACGGTGGTGACGGCCCTATCTCCAGTGGCAACGTGACCCGTAACTGACGTCTTTTTCTGCATGAATCACCTCGCCACCCGGCCTTGCTCCCGGTGTCCTTGCCCTCGCCCGCCCGCCCGCCGCCAGACCGGTTAAATAAAGTCTTTTCAATTTCCGTGTATTGTCCGTTATCCGTGTACAGACACCTACTGCGAGTTCGTGCCCCACTTCTGGATCACTTGCCGACCCTCGAAAGAGTTCTTTAAAGAGCACGATCCGCTTACAAAAACTTTCGGGCGACTAAAATCGGAGCGCAGCTCCACTAGCTGCCGTTGAGGATGTCTCACTCTCGCCGGCTTTGCCGCCGCCGCCGCCGCTACCGCCGCCGGCTTTGCCTGCCTGCCGCGTCCAAGGTTGCCAGATTTACTCAGGGACTTAATACCAAATACTTCAATTTTTAATACCAGATTCACTTTTTCAATACCAAACTAATGATAAAACATGTTTTCGTAATTTTTTTGTTGAAATAAAGTATATACTTACTTGGTTAGTCAAGAAGAGCATCCAAGCCACCGTCTGTTTCCTCGGCAGCTATATACATGTTGGTTGATGTAAATTTCTCAAGCATTCTGTCACTTATATTCAGATCTTTGCAGCACTTCCCAGTCATTAACAGCGTGGTCCGTATTCTGAGTATTGATTCAAGCATGGGCAATTTCATTCTGTTTCGTACTTTAGTTTTTATTGCATTTGCATGTGAGAAAACTCTTTCAACAAACGCATTGCTCACTGGGGTTGTTAGGCATGATAATGCATATGATGCCAGTTCCTCATATGGCTTAGAATCATTGCTTGAGTAATTCTTTATTTTCGACCAGAATACAACCGCATCATCAGGTATCTTGCCACCAAAAAAGTCTTCCTCTACCCATGGGTGGTACAGAATTCTTCTGTACTGATTTTCACAAGCCTCCGCCGTTTCGCCTTGTAGGTGGAGAAACGGTAGGTCCTTGTAAGACGGCCTATTCAGGTGTGTAAGCACTATGCTGGGAGACAAATTTTTGAGCCCATCATAGATGTCCCGACTTTGTGGTAACCACAAAGTCCTGTTCAATAAGTTCAAACAGCATTTCTTGACAGCGATTTTGCAAGCATTTCTTGACAGCGATTTTGTGGTAACCGCAAAGTCCTCTTCAATAAGTTCAAACAACATTTCTTGACAGCGATTTTGCAAGTTCTTTACTTTCATTTGATCTTTACCTAGCAGAAGCTGGCACTCTGATAAGAACTTTGCTCCAAAATCAATCTTTTCCAAAGGTAGAGGCATGTCTTTCTCATCGTACACTCGACAAGTCAAAGAAGTGAAGTTAATATCCAACTCATGAAACAATGTGGAGGGCGTGGCGTTTGTTGATTGAAACAGTGCATTAAGTCTTTCGAACTCAGTCACTATGGGAGATGCAAACACAAAATACAGGTAGTTCTGGTCATCGTTAAACATGTCCCACAACAGCCTTGCTTTGTAGCGAACATCTTGGGTACCTTCGATCTTGGCAGTGTTGAAGTATGCTTTAAGCTCTTCCCAGTTTACTAATATGTTGTAAATTACTTTGCCACGCACAAGCCATCGAGTTTGACATTTTAATAAATGCACTAGGAATACCTGACCGCTCTTCATTTATATTCATAGTTTCAAAGAGCATTCTATAGGTTTCCCTTCTCAGAGCACTTTTCTTGAACCACTTCGGTACCTCTTTCAACATGAATCCTAAGTTTGAGGGTAGTTTTTCGAAGCCTTTTTGCACACATAATGCCAAACTCTGGCATGTACATGGCATTTTTACACAACTAGGTGACTCAGTTTTTAATCTTGACCATAAAGAGTTCTTATTGCCAGTCATGTTGCTTGCTCCGTCACTTGAAAAACCAATGCATTTCTTGATATCAATCTTCACAGCCTCGAACAATGCTTCACCTGTTGTTTCAACAACTTTTGCAAGTCCCCAAAAATTTGTTCCTATTTCAGCATTTTCCTCATCATAGAATCTTATGCTAATGCATAAACTTTTGTTACTCGCAACGTCTGTAGACTCATCAACAAGCAAGCAGAAATATTTAGCTGTTTCAATCTTTGATAACAAGTCCTCCTCAAGAGCAGGAGAAATTACTTGGGTAATTAGTTTGGAACATTTTGTACGATGTAGTTTCAAGTTCTCAAGAGTGCTTCCAACCCCGTTGCGCTTTACAATCTCACTTAAGTGGTCTATAGCAATAACTGGGCAGTGACATGTACTTCCTACTGCAAGCTGCAGTTCAGCTCTTTTTAGTTTATCAGGATCTGATGATGTTTTCTTAAAGCTCTGAAACATGGACGTACTAGCAAAGCTAATTGAGGAGGCACGCTGTGTATGTTCCTTGGACTCTGCATGATTTTTAAGTGTTCCTTTTCTTGGCTGCAAACCTTTGTGGCACAATTTGCAATATGCCTGCTGAGTGCCGTCTTTTGCTTTTGTTACCCATGGAAATTCTTTTTCCCACTCGGCGTGGTGAGTGCGACCAGATTCATAGGAACCTTTCCACTTCGACATGCTGACACCTCCCCAGTTCACAGCGAAGAGCCAACTGGCAGTGGCCGCCGGCCTGAGCCAGGAGGGTCGCTGCTGGACTTGTATGAGACGCGTAGGCTACACGTCTCGAAACAGAAGCGTGAGAACCGGACGTCGATGCGGCCGTAACTAATGACTACTTATTTGTAGCCTTATAATGCTAATCCTGGCGTCTCGGGTCTGCAGGGTGACGATGAAAACAAAATGATGATGCACAGGTAAAAATTCACCCTGAACTCCGACTTAGATTATGAAAGACATTGATTAAACTTTTAATTACTAGCTGTTTACTGGGGAGGTTGAACTATGTGTGTGTGTGTGTGTGTGTGTGTGTGTGTGTGTGTGTGTGTGTGTGTGTGTGTGTGTCCCTATTATATATATATATATATATATATATATATATATATATATATATATATATATATATATATATATATATATATATATATATATATATATATATATATATATATATATATATATATTAGTTCAATACCAAATTTCTTTCGTTTCAATACCAAATCTAAGTCCAATACCAGTCACGGTGCTTTAATACCGAATGGATTTTTCATTACCAAATTTACCCTAATTTGGTATTGAAAAATACCAAATGGCAACCCTGGCCGCGTCCCCTCGCTGCCTCTCATGCCGCTTCCAATAAAGATCCAGCTCTCAACCACGTGATTTCCGTGGTCAATCAGCGGCTGCGGGGCCCATCACTCGATCAGGAATGGCGGGAAACTTGCTCCCACGTGTTAAAACAACAGGAAGGAGGCGATAATGGCTGCCGTCGCTACAATACCACTGAACACAAAATGAAATTTCCTATCCAACGTATATTGCACAACCATTAGGATACAGTGATTTGATTATTAGGCAAGTGTGCGATGTGCGCCGTACTTCATATTGCCGCTAACTTTTCAATGAATTAAATGATAAAGCTTAATTTTGTAGGTAATAAGATTAATACAAGTTATACTAGGTAATAAGATTAATACAAGATATATCGGAAAAAAAGTCGTTTGTAACACTTGCATATGCGCAAAATACACAATAAAACTTTTTATAAATTTGCCTTTCATATAAGGATAGTTATTGTTAGTAGGAGTGATTATTTTTTTGCCACTCATGTAATAACCCTCTTCTACCATTCGATCGAGACTCCTGTGTCTATCTATAACTAGGGAACCAGTGATTTTCTCAGTCGGTACTCAACGCATACCCACCATAACTTGTCCTTCCTGTCATCAGTTACTTTTTTTTTTGTCTTTATGTAGGAGGGATAATGGCCAAGGGCAACAAGAACCCAATAAAAAAAAAAATGCCCACTGAAATGCCAGTCCCATAAAAGTCCCATAAAAAACAGTAGTCAAAAATTGATAAATAACTGTCTTGAAACCTCCCTCTTGAAGGAATTCAAGTCATAGGAAGGTGGAAATACAGAAGCAGGCAGGAAGTTCCAGAGTTTACCAGAGAAAGGGATGAATGATTGAGAATACTGGTCAACTCTTGCGTTAGAGAGGTGGACAGAATAGGGGTGAGAGAAAGAAGAAAGTCTTGAGCAGCGAGGCCACGGGAGAAGGGGAGTGTCTGCAGTTAGCAAGATCAGAAGAAGAGTTAGCATGAAAATAGCACTAGAAGACAGCTAGAGATGCAACATTGCGGCGGTGAGAGGTTGAAGACATTCAGTTAGAGGAGAGGAGTTGATGAGACGAAAAGCTTTTGATTCCACCCTGTCTAGAAGAGCAGTATGAGTGGAACCCCTCCAGACATGTGAGGCATACTCCATACATGGACGGATAAGGCCCTTGTACAGAGTTAGCAGCTGGGGGGGCGGGTGAGAAAAACTGGCGGAGACGTCTCAGAACGCCTAACTTTATAGAAGCTGTTTTAGCTAGAGATTAGAAGGACAGACCGAGGATGTTCAGTGTAGAAGAGGGGGACAGTTGAGTGTCAATGAAGAAAAAATTTTTTATTAGATATTTGTTGCCCTTGGCCAGTATCCTTCCTACATAAAAAAAAAAAAAAAAACAGTTGTCTGGAAGGTTGTGTCAAGTTGGAGGAATTGAGTTTTTGAGGCATTGAAAAATACCAAGATTGCTCTGCCCCAATCAGAAATTTTAAAAAGATCAGAAGTCAAGCTTTCTGTGGCTTCCCTGCGTGAAATGTTTACCTCCTGAAGGGTTGGACGTCTATGAAAAGACGTGGAAAAATGCAGGGTGGTATCATCAGCGTAGGAGTGGACAGGACAAAAAAGTTCGATTTAGATCATTAATGAATAATAAGAAGAGAGTGGGTGACAGGACAGAACCCTGAGGAACACCACTGTTAATAGATTTAGAAGAAGAACAGTGACCGTCTACCACAGCAGCAATAAAACGGTCAGAAAGGAAACTTGAGATGAAGTTACAGAGTGAAGGATAGAAGCCGTAGGAGGGTAGTTTGGAAATCAAAGCTTTATGCCAGACTCTATCAAAAGCTTTTGATATCTCCAAGGCAACAACAAAAGTTTCACCAAAATCTCTAAAAGAAGATGACCAAGACTCAGTAAGGAAAGCCAGAAGATCACCAGTAGAGCGGCCTTGACGGAACCCATACTGGAAATCAGATAGAAGGTTGTGAAGTGATAGATGTTTAAGAATCTTCCTGTTGAGGATAAATTAAAAAACTTTAGATAGGCAGGAAATTAAAGCAATAGGACTTTAGTTTGAGGGATTAGAACGGTCACCCTTTTTAGGAACAGGTTGAATGTAGGCAAACCTCCAGCAAGAAGGAAAGGTAGATTTTTGACACATAGAGCTGTAAGAGTTTGACTAGGCAAGGTGCAAGCACGGAAGCACAGTTTCGGAGAACAAGAGGAGGAACCCCATCAAGTCCATAAGCCTTCCGAGGGTTTAGGCCAGCAAGGGCATGGAAAACATCATTGCGAAGAATTTTAATAGGTAGCATGAAGTAGTCAGAGGGTGGAGGAGAGGGAGGAACAAGCCCAGAATGAGAGAGTACTTAATCAGGACTTTTCTTGTATACATTTTCAAAGTAATTCACTTGGTATATCCTTCTGCACTTGGTTTATACCAGACGGTGGCTAGCCATCAGCCTAGCTGTTACCATCTATTAGTATTATTTTTTTCTTCACTTGTATAATTCAGTTTTGCAAATGATTATCTATTACGATGCTGTGCCACTGACGTTTGTCGATTTTATATAATATTCCATCATTAGGCTAAAACAGCAGATCTCGCCCAGAATCGGAACCTTTACCTTTAATATCAAGGCTCAATTTAAAGCAGTAGAGTTTGTTTGTAATACTTCTCGGGAAGAGCTGAAAACTGCCGCTGAAATCGATAAGGATGATCTAAAATATATTGGCAAGCCTTTAATAACCAATTTAGTACTGACGTGAAAAAAAAAAAGATGAATTACAAGGATTCATTCTAACCCATAAGGAGACAGAGGAAATCGAAGCCTCTGTGTCTACATCAAAATGTACAAATCTTTAGTGTCTCCTAGAAGCACGAAAGGTAAAATTGCAAGCTTTGCAAATGAAGTTAAAGTATGAAAAAAAAAAAAAAAAAAAAAAAAAAATATATATATATATATATATATATATATATATATATATATATATATATATATATATATATATATATATATATATATATATATATATATATATATATATATATATATATATATAAAAAACTGGAGGATGAAAGAAGGGAAAAAGAGAGGCAGTAGAGCTTGAATAGAAGTCAATGCAATTCCAGAGCTCTAAAACCCAGCAAACAACCTCATAAATCCGACTTACATGAGAATGTAAAACTAATTCCATATTTTCCTAACAATGATCCGGAAGCATTCTTTACGTAATTCGAGTCCACTGTTCGACACTTTGAGATTCCTCAACTAGACTGGTTATGGCTAGTCAAGCCTAGATTGTCAGAAAAAGCCGTCACAGTTTAAAACAACATTGAAAATAATACTGTGGAACACTGAAACAATATAAAATGCCATTCTTTCGTCCTATTCAATCTCCGCAGAGGGATACCACCAAACTTTTCGTGATCTCATTGAACTGCATTATCAACTCTCCTAATAATCTTGACACATTCCACTCATTTCGGTCTACCGGTACAGTGTCCCTTGGTCCCGGCTACGAGGAACACTCCGTCTACTAAAAAGTAGGTAGTGGCCCGCTTTTTTAAACATGGTATTAGTATTTTCTAAACAGTTTTTCAGCTTCGCGCTTCGGGTTAGGTCGACCAGACCGAATAAATCGTATTGGAAGTATTGGGGAGAACTACCCCTCCCCAACAGGAAACCTCAGTGATATTTACCAGTACTATGCAACGGAAAGTTGTGTCATAAATATTAAAATATACCAAAGTATTCATTCCTGTGTGAAAGAAAAATTGTATGCATTCTCTAAATTAATAGATTTCAGAGTTCGAAATGCCGCGTTCGGGTGCGTTTGAGAGACTGCGTTTGCAGCCTGATGAGTTATGGTTTGTTTATGGCCAGCGTCCACTGCCATTTGACAAGTTCTGGTATTATTTCAAGAGACCCAACATGGCTATTCTTACACATATTAGATAGAGCTTCTCACTCTGAGTTATGTGAACCCCATATATATATACATATAATGCTGACAGCAATTTTTGAAGTTGCTTAGGTTTAATTTGGTTATGGAGAGTTATTTTTTCCTGATATTGATTCTAGAGCAAGCATGATCATCATTCGTTACTATAAGGCTAAAGAAAATATCAGCATTACTATCATAATTCCCATTTATCAAGTATTATAAAACCTCCCACTCGTCTCTTGGACGGCGATTCTGATGGCCTCGACATAACTGCGTGCACTTTCAATTTTTAAAGCAACAAGATGGATTTTAACGTTTGTTGTATTGCTGTACACAAAGGAATAATTCACCCGTCTCCACACATACGTTCAGTGAGAAACAATTACTAGTAACTTTATTACAAGCTAAAATATGCCCGCCCTTCGCCTCCGATCAAGCCACTAGCGATCGCTGTGAACATCATACAATCACAGTCTTCACTATTATGTGTTGTAAGATTATTCTGAAGGCATCTATGGCTAGATCAAGTGCAAAAATCGATCTAATAAATGAGAAATAACAAAATTGTGCAACTTTTCCTCGTCGCTGTTAGAACCAGAGCTGCCAACCTATGCAGAAAGCCTAGTATTTGCTAACTCGGCTTGGGGCTTGCACTCGGTGTTTAATGAACGCGACCGTGAGGTTAGTAGAACTATATACAACCGTGGAGCTTACTACTTATTACTAATACGACGTTTAAAAAAGCGGACCAATGAGAGATACTTATGCTGCTCTATCCCTCATTTCCCAATCTGTTGTGCCTGCCATTCAGGATAGCTACACTGGAGAACTGATGTATCAGAGGGACTTTCATGATCCCTTCCCTGCTCTTCTGGTCAGGTGTAACTCGACTGTGGCTAGGTTAAAGGCATTGTCCACTCCTAATGATGATTACATCCTTGATAACGATCCGGTTGGAACACTTGTATATCCACCTTCAATCATTAACACCCCATTGCTTTATAACCCAACAGAAGAGCTTGAAGATTAAGCTAACCTATCCCCTACCTGTGCTGTAACCCGATCAGTGTAAAATTACTAATGAAGCTCGCCTCACCTTAACAGCCCAGAGTTTCATCCCGATACATTTTCTGAGAATAGTTTGAAGGAAGCTCAACGAAATGACCTCATTAGCTCCCTTGTATTCTCCATCCTCCTTCATTTTACTACCATAAAGATATACTGATGTAAAGACCACCATCCTTTCAGATATCTACCAGAGCACTTGAGGAAACCTAATATGGAGGTTGCTCATCAAGGATTGGATGGACACTTGGGTAAAGACCTACTCTAGATTATTATCTAATTTCTTCTGGACAGGCATGAAAAAGGATGTCACGAGCTTTGTACGAAATTGTCGCATTTGTCAGATAGTAGGAAAGTCTAATGAAGTTATTCCACCCTGTCCTCTGCAACCTATTCAGTTACCAGCTGAACCCTTCCATATAATTGTTATTGATACAGTGGGACCACTACCTAAGACCAAAAAATGAAATTAGTACATACGACTCTATGTCCTACTATTCGATACTATGAGGCTTTTCCTATATATATATATATATATATATATATATATATATATATATATATATATATATATATATATATATATATATATATATATATATATATATATATATATGCAAATTTAGTCCAAGCATTAACTCGCATGTTCACAAGATTCAGAATCCCCCAAGAAATACAATCGGGTAGAGGCTCTAATTTCATCAGCGAACTCTTTACCCAGGTTCTAGGAATTAATCTCTGGTTACAGCTTAATACCCACAATCTCAAGAGGCTTTAGAAAGATTCCATCAAACTCTGAAAAATATGGTACGTAAATTCTGTGTTGAGGAGGACTGAGTGACTGACCTGTCTTCCTCTTGTCATACGAGAATCCCCATCTGAATCCTTGGGTGTGTCTCCCTTCGAACTGTTATATGGTAGGAAGGTAAGGGGACCCCTTAAAGTGATAAAACTTATGTTACCTTCACTCCATTGTAGAACAGAATCAGTTACTCAATGCCTTCAGAACAATCTATGTATAATTTGTGCTGGCGCTCAATCACCTACTAACTCTCATTACCATCTTAAGTCCCTGCCCTGGGAATTCAGTGAGGGTGACATAGTTGTGGTTTACATCCCTGCTTCTGGTTTACCTCTGCAGGCCAAAGTTCACGGCCCTTACAAAATTTAAAAGAAATTAAAAGATAATAACTACATAATAGAAACCCCAGACCGTTGAAAGACAACTGAGCATGTTCATGTTAACCTACTTAAACCCTTCTTAACCAGTGCTACTTAAGCCCTACCAAACCAGTGCTACTTAAGCCCTACCAAACCAATGAATCAGTGGATAACTCTGAGACCTATGTCAACTATTAATGTAATGTCCACATCATTAACATGCACATCACGTGGCCTCCCTGACACACCACCTGAAGTTACTGAACTTTTCTCTGTAGCTCAGGAACCAGATTCAATAGACATTGACATTGTAGCAAATTCTGTAGCAAATTCAGACCTTATTAGTAATCTCCCTGTATATTTAAAACCCCTAACACCATAAAAATCATCAGACACATCCAATGTAATCAGCATATCTCTCTCTTTAGAGATAACTTGACATGTGCAAAAAGAGATTTTGGTGATGTCACTCACTACTCTTGTTATTTTCTGCATTCCTGTGTAAAAATATTTGTCACTAAAACTCCATAACGATGTTGGTAATGCGTAAAATACATAACATGGTGGTAGGACTTGACACTTGCACAGGGAGAGAATTTTAGTGCTCTGTTACCTCTCACTACTTTTATTTACTTGCTGTTTTCCTCTCCTAACATATCCACATACAATGAAGCAATACTAATTTGTCTATAAAACCTCAAAAGTAGTTAATAATACGTAAAAATATATAAAATACCTTGGTGATGTTTTCATGTGGTGCGCATGCGCAGTGGCGTCCCTCGGGAGAAATTTGGACTCGGGAGAGATTTGGCACGACATCGGCAGACAGTAATGTTCGAAGCTGATATACGCTGGCAACACAGGTATTTATTTAGGTCGGTGTTAGTGTGGGCTCACTCGGGAGACAGGTGGTTGTTGCCAGCGTGTAGTGCGATACATCATAACCATGGTGAGACCTAATCAACTCACAGCCTCGGTTCATCCAGTATACAAGTAACTTTGTTCATCGTGTGCCTGGGAATGTCGTACTTCCACATTTTTGTCCTGCCAGACAATGTCCGAGGTTCTGATGTCACCAGCACGACACCGAAATCTGCAAAGGGCAGTGTCCGTTACACCTCTTGGTGTCGCTTCTGACGTCATCAGCACTCCTATCCTCTTCCTATTACTATCTGGTAAGAGTGGGTGTTGTACGGACAGTGTTCGACTGTGTGGACACGCCCTAAAGCTGGCTAAGACCACCTTCGGGAGACCTACAGTGATGTATCTGGGACACGGTGTAGGATGAGGCATCGTCCGTCCTCAAAATGGCCATCTCTGCTACCGTCAAGTAACCTGCCCCACGCAACAGGAAGGCGCTGATGCGTTTGTCAGGTATTACCGGAAATTCTGCCCCAACTTCTCCAAGGGTGCAAAACGCTCACCAGGATAACGAGTAGCTCCTTGCCATTCCTGTGGACAGACAACTGCTGGGCCACCTTCGAATAAATGAAATCCTTTCTCACCCAGAACTCTGTGCTGCTCATCCTCCACACCGATGCCAGTGGTCAAGCCTTGGGGGCTGCCATGCTTCAGGAGAAGGAAGACCTGCTACATCCTGTTGCCAACCACTCGACAAAATTAAATGTCCATTTGTAACGATACTCCATCATTGAGAAAGAATTGCTCGCCATTGTTTCCGCCCTCAAGAAATTTGAGTGTTACAAGCAAGTCAATCGCCATTGCAAGTCTACATCGACCGCAACCTCCTCTCCTTCCTGAACCGAAATAAATTTTCCAATCAGCGGTTGCTTAGATAGTTTCTTTATAATCTCCCCATCAAGCACATCAAAGGGTTCGGTAACATCCTGGCCGATCCTCTCAACTGCATCTAGTATCCGGGTTAAAGCATATCGCCTCTTTTTCTATAATGATGTCGTCTCAGGAGGGTGGTGTTGCGCCTCAATCCTCTAACTACCTTCGGGCCTCGTTCACTGCCTCATTCATAGTAAATGGTTATCACCATCACCTCGCTTCGTGTGCTATTCCTAGCGTCAGGGCAGGAAGAAACGAGGCAGGGCTTTAAAGCAGAGAAT
Organism: Scylla paramamosain; assembly: GCF_035594125.1. NCBI lineage: Eukaryota > Metazoa > Arthropoda > Malacostraca > Decapoda > Portunidae > Scylla > Scylla paramamosain. Next base: position 1,364,951 of record NC_087191.1, read on the forward strand.
GTGGGCGAAGAGCTCACGTCGTCAAGTCAGTCTCTCTCACACCGGCTGAAGAAGGTGGTTCTTCCTCCCTGGGTGTTGGTAACTCAACATACCTTTCCTCTGTCGATAACTATGTTGTGTTGTGTGATGCAAGGGTAACACCGGACCCTAAACCTTTAAGTAATATGGTCTAAGGTGTAATTTAAGGATTAATTGTAAGATGTTGTTTGTACCTTAAGTTTCTTTAATAATAATTAAGATAAGTCTCCCTATGTTTGTTTTCACCATTTAAGTGCAACGTCCGTTACTCCCTTAGCCACTATTTTCAAACTCTAAAATGTGGATCTTTACACTATATAACGATATAACGAACAGGTTTTGTACTTGTAGTCATATGTTAAACATGAAATTAATCCTCATCTATTTTCATTTAACTTTTTTCTTGTGATGATTTCTTCTTTAATTTTTATTTGTATAGGGAGCGTGTGTACATAATATGTATTTTTTTTTTATTTCTTCAGTATGGTTTTGTATATTTGTTCGTATTTGTAGTTAAGATTGTAATTTCGTTACTTCCCTTTCATTCTAACACGAATTTACAACTGTTCTATAATTTTTAAAATTTCTTAGCACAATTTTGTTTCGTTACAATATATGTTTTTATATATGTTAATAGGCAATATAATGAATATTCAGTTGGTATTAGCCTATCTTCATTGTTTCTTATGACAACTAATGCTGATGTTTTTAACTTCACAGGACAGCGAGTCTGAAGTTGTCCTTGGAGTGGAACACTTGCAGGGCGCGTTCTACCTGCTCTTTCTTGGCTCCTGCATTGGCTCTGTTTTCTTTTTATTCGAAACACAATTGAACTGAAAAACAAATTATAAATATATGCGGCATTACGTATGCATCACATCAAATATGTAGCAAGACCCTAGTAGCTTTAATGAACATGGCTGGAAAATGTGGCATGGAAAACGTGTGTGTGTGTGTGTGCGTGTGTATTGTTAAGCAGAGTAGGATTACATCTTGCTGTATTTATTCTTAAAGTGAACGTCATGGAAACATTTTGTAAACTTGAAGGCTTTCTCTGTTCATGTCAATTTTAAGCACATGTTAAATTAGGAGTTTTGCACATGTGTTTGTTGCCATTAAAGCAAACCTAGAATAATAACATGTCTTAATATGACCTTAAATCCTGCTATTAAACCATAGAAATAAAAATCGGAAACTACCATGATAATAGGCGACCAAATATTAACAAAAAAATAAACAACTCTTGCAAGGAAACCACAAAACGCCTGACTTGAGATATTTCGAAAATTTGTGATTGGGACAGGAAACTTGGCGATGTTCGGTGCCCTAACGCTCGATTCCTCCATCTATGAACTACTTGACACAATCTTCCAGATAATTATACCCCCACCGCCCCTCCCTCTTTTTTTTTTTTTTTGTTCTTTTTTTAATGTCACTCGTCTGTAACTTTTCAACACTGATCATTCTCGATCTATCCTTTACTAATAGTCTAAACTGGATACTTCACATTTTGTTTCTGGCTAAAACACTTGTGAAGGTAGGTGTTCTGAGCCGTCTCCGCCAGTTTTCTCACCCATGCCTCCCAAGCTACTAAATCTGCATAGGGGCCTTACCTGTTCATGTATAGGTACTTTTCATATATATATATTGGGGTCCCAATCAAATTGCTTTGCTAAACTCTGTGGAATCAAAACCATTTCATCTTATATACTCCTCTCCTTTGACTGTCTTTAGTCTCTCTCTCTCTCTCTCTCTCTCTCTCTCTCTCTCTCTCTCTCTCTCTCTCTCTCTCTCTCTCTCTCTCTCTCTCTCTCCGCCGCAATGTTGCAATTCTTGCTGTCTTCTGCTGCTATTTTCACGCTTAATGCTCTTCTGATCTTACTATTGCATGTCTCCCTTCTCCCGCTGCCTCGTTGCACAATACTTTCTACTACTTTTTCAGCCGTCTTTTGCCCACCTTGCTAATGCAAGAGTAAATCAGTATTTTCGATCTTTCATCTCTTTCACTCGTAAAACTTTGAACTTCCCGCCTGCTTCTGGATTTTTCCTTCCTACTATTTTTTTTTTTTTTTCCCAAGCAGAATGTTTCTAGGCAAGACACTTCCCTAAGCCAACCTCGAAAGGCGGCCCCTCAGGTGGGCGGCACTGTTAGCCCATACTGGCAGCTTAACTCCGGGAACCACTTATAGTATTTTTATTCTCGGAGGAACGTTTACGCCAAGATCCGTTAGCTACTCTGCCACATCACACAATTTCTCTTAAATACATCAGTTCTTTTTAGTTCTTATTGAAATTCAAATATTAATTATGTACTATTTAGCTTATCAAACCATGCAGCGCTACAAATGATTCGGGTTTTAAGGTAGTAAATAGTCTGGGTTTTACATAAATATCACAACATTTGACAACATAGCTTTGCGGCGTTGTCATTTAGGTCGAGCACCAGGGGTGCTTATCCGTAGGGCCAGGTGACTCAGCCTGGCTGAGCCTCTCGAGGGACACAGCCACGATGGAAGCAACTCGTGCTCTTCACAGGCTGGAGAAAAAACTTATTTACAAGAACAATTACTTTTAGAAGAGAAGGGGCAATAGAGTTCCTGTCATTGCATCCTCCAGAGCAATAGCTCGAACAGCCAAAGGCACTAATGTGAGTGAGACGACAGTGCGACGAATCTGCTCTGCCCCTAATCGAGATTAAGCGAAACAATTACCACGAACAGATAAATTATAGGAAAATTATTCACACAGTATCATGCAATACTGAGAGAGAGAGAGAGAGAGAGAGAGAGAGAGAGAGAGAGAGAGAGAGAGAGAGAGAGAGAGAGACAGGATTTAGGACGGTCGCCTGCCCTTTCCACCAAGGTGTTAAACCGATAATTTGGTCCTGTAGAGACACGACAACGCCGCTCATGGAGAATTCCCTTACTCGGCCAACGCTCCTTCTTCCAGGAGTAAAAACACTATAGTCTGGTCTCGCGGCCTTGCTAGCATGGGTAGTCCTCTTCCCACCAAAGAAGGGCAAAGCAGCCTCTAGCTTCGCTCGCCAGTTCATAGGGACACGCAAGACACCACCCCTTCCCGAATGCTAAGGAACAACCGCTGTTACATATATGTACTATTGGCACCGCTGTCAGCGATATGTGGCAGGGAGCGTTTAGGTCTATCACATTAAAGACACGTTTAGGTGGCCCAGAATCGCATAACTTGTTATGCTGTCTACGGCGCATCTGCTTCGGAGCATCAATAGGTTTGCCTCCCGAGGCAAACTAAGGAAACCTATCACCGCATAGGTTTGTCTTTTGAGGAAAACAGTTATGTTAGAAGAAACTGGGCGGAGTTTATGTAGAAATGGGCGGAGTTTACACCGACAGGTAAAATCACTCGTTTCGTTTCATAAACCCTAGAGAAATGTGATCAAGAATGTGTAACGTAAAACCTTGAAATGGACTTTATAGGAAACGCATATCCCATTAGAAGTATGCTGTTATATTTTGTTAAAGCAAATAGGTCTGCTGAAATAATTTTAAGAGACATGAGCGTTAATATCTTCGTGCACTCATTCAAAGAAATAAATCTTCCAGCGAGATCTGAAGACATTTTAACTAGAAATGCGTGTGTCCGTATGACTTACAAAAGGTGTGAAAACTTTTTTTTGTTTTATTTATTTGTTAATTTTATTATTATTATTATTTTTATGTAGGAGGGGCACCGGCCAATGGCAACAAAAAAAAAAAAAAAAAAAAACCTCCAAAAATAAAAAGAAGCCCACTGAAATGCCGGTCCCCGAACAGGGTCCAAAGCGGTAGTCAAAATTTGAGGGATGTGTCTTGAAATCTCCCTCTTTAAGGAATTGAAGTCATAGCAAGGTAAAAATACAGAAGCAGGCAGGGAGTTCAAGAACTTACCAGGGAAAGGGATGAATGACGTGAGAATACTGGTTAACTCTTGCATTAGAGAGGTGGACAGAATGGGAGTGAGAGAAAGAAGAGTCTTGTGCCGCGAGGCCGCGAGAGGAGGGGAGGCATGCAGTTAGCAAGATCAGAAGAACAGTTAGCATGAAAATAGCTGTAGAAGACAGCTAAAGATGCAACATTGTGGCGATGAGAGAGAGGCTGAAGACGGTCAGTTAGAGGAGAGGAGCTGATGTGACGAAAAGCTTTTGATTCCACCCTGTCTAAAAGAGCGGTATGAGTGGAATCTCCCCCAGGCATGTGAAACATTCTCCATACATGGACGGATAAGGCCCTTATACAGAGTTAACAGTTGGGAGGAGGGGTGAGAAAAACTGGCGGAGACGTCTCAGAAAGCCTAACATCATAGATGCTGTTTTTAGCTAGAGATGAGATGTGGAGTTTCCAGTTTAGATTATAAGAAAAGGACAGACCGAGGATGTTCAGTGTAGAAGAGGGAACAGTTGAGTGTCACTGAAGAAGAGGGGATAGATGTCTGGAAGGTTGTGTCGAATTGATAGATGGAGGGATTGAGTTTTTGAGGCATTGAACAATATCAAGTTTGCTCTGCCATAATGGGAAATTTTTAAGATATCAGAAGTCAGGCATTCTGTACCTTTCCTGCTTGAACTGTTTAATTCCTGAATGGTTGGACGTCTACGAAAAGACGTGGAGTGGATAGGACAAGAAGGAGTGGATAGGACAAGAAGATTCGTTTAGAGGGTCATTGATGAAAAACAATATGTAACTACAAAATTTCACTTTTGTCTTGTCTTTGGCCCCAAACCATAATTTTCCAGTTATTTCCATCTAAACAAAATAGAAAAAAAAAATCCTAAAACTTTGCTTTTGTGGTTAGAGTAATGAATTTTCATTTTTGTTTTATTTCTTTCTAGTATGGGTTACTATTGGTTTTCATGTCAGTTAAAGACCTTTGCAAAATATCCATTCCGTATCTAATTGCTTTTGAAATGTTGCAAAGAAGTTAAAACAATGAACGAAAGAATATAAAGTGTTCTAAAGATTTTTTATTTTAATAAGATCATTCTTGAACTGACCAGATCTAGCAAGAAATTTCTCACTTTTAGAAGAATTTGATTACATTTCAGAAATCTCAAATCTTCCAGAATGTTCTATCAGACACTTTTAGAAGTTTCTAAAACATTTTAGAACATATTCGATGTGAACATTTCCAGAATATTCTAGAACTTTCTAAAATACAGTAAAAATATGTAGAAATATCAAGACTTTTCTAGAACCTACAAGAATTTTCTAGAATGATTCAGAATATTCTAAAGTAGTTCAAGTATATTCTAGAAAGGAAGAACATTTTGGAACACATTCTAGAAAGACTAAGAATATTCTAGAGTACTGCTTGACAATATAAAAGTAGGGGCTTGCAGACCACCAATCGATTCTATCTTGACTTAGAAGACACATCACAAGAGGTGAAATGGCATCAAGAGGCTGCAATCATTCTCCAGACGCATTCTACTATATATGTGGTCAATTAATCAAGACAAGAACAAAGAAGTTTTCTGTGACAGCATCTGGGAAAATTATTAAATTTAGCTATTTTGGGACAAAAAATAATTCTAAAAGCCACAAAAGCAAAGTTTGACAGGACTAATGGACATTTTCTATTGTTTTGCAATGAAAAGAGTTGGAAAATAACACTTGCTTGTCAAAGACAAAAATCGTGTTACATAATGTAAGTAAATAAATAAGCAAACATTTATTGCTATTAAACATTATATACAATATATACATGCATTAGAAAAATATTGTTGATACAGCAACGATCTGTCGAGCGTAAGCTGCATGACAGACATTATTAAGTACTAAAGGTTAAGTGGATGGATAGAGAAATAAATGTTAACATAAGGTTACATATGTGCTATGTACAAGTATAAATAAGAAAACGAAAAACACGATTATGATTGTAGTTATAAAGCAATACAAAAAAATATTAGTTAAATAGTGAAACAATTATATTACGAAATTTCCTAGATAGTTCTTAATTTTTCTTTTAAATGTTGAAATATTGGTTGATCTAAGGAGTAACTTTTGTTCTAGTGGTAGACTACTATATAAATGAGGAACAAAACTTAATACACTATTTTTAAAGAGAGTTGTTCTGAAATGGAGGCAGTACAAGTCAACATTATTGTTCCTAGTGCTTTTTGGGTTGTCATCATTTCTAAAGACATAATTTCCACTATAATATTGCATAGTTTTAAATATAAGTAATAAAGTGAAATATTTATGAATAAAATCAAATTTCTTAAGTTTAGTAGTAGAAAAAATAGTGGCTGTAGAGTCAAATTTGTGAAGAAAAAATATACATCTAAATACTTTTTTGGGGGAAATAACTAGTTTGTCGAGGAGCGAGGGCCAAGTACATGCCCATATTGGTACACAGTAAATAAGGTGAGGATAACATAATGTGTAATATATACAAATCATAGCCTCTGTTGTAAGATTATGTCGCACCTTATAGAGTAAGCCACAAATTTTGGATAGTTTTATACAAATTTCATCAATGTGATATTTCCAGTTAAGATTAGAGTCAATAATTATACCAGGGAATTTCATATGATTAACCTGTTGTATTACATCGCCCTCTATTTGTAATGGTGGCATTTGATTTCTTACTGACCTGTTCTGAAAGAATATATGTTTGGTTTTTGAGACATTTAGCTTTAATTTATTATATTGTATCCATTTATTTATAGAGTTTAATTCCAGGTTAAGCATTTCGTGCAGCTGATGTATATTACTGTTGGCCAACAAGAGGTTTATGTCATCAGCATACATAACAAATTTTAGCTCTGCGCTAACGTTTACAATATCGTTAATACATATTAAAAATAACAGTGGACCTTATGTTAACAGATCCTTGTGGTACACCCTTAGACAAGGCTGTAAATGGTGAAAAATTCATGTTACAAAAAAATAGATTGAGTTCTATTGGTAAGATAATTCCTAAACAGGTTTAGGGGAATGCTTCTTACGCCTAAGTGTTCCAGTTTATCAAGAAGAATTTTGTAATCGAGTGTGTCGAATTCTTTTGAGCGACCAATAAATACGCCAACAACATTGAGCTTTTCTTCCAAAAAGGTATAAACATTGCTCACAAACTGTAATATTGCTGATTCGGTGGACCTGTTTGCTCGAAACCCGTGTTGGTATTCAGACAGTAAGTTATGATTTTGTAGGTAGCTAGTTAAACGAACGGAAATTACCTTTTCAAATATCTTATTGACAGCTGGCAGGATTGAAATAGGACGATAACTGTTTATATAATTTCTGTTCCCAGATTTATACAATGGTATTACTTTGGCTTTTTTAATTGCATCTGGAAAAATGCCTGATCTCAAGGAGAGGTTGATTATGTGGGTAAGTGGAGCAGATATTTCTGACGATACATGTTTTAGTACTAGTGGTGATACTTCGTCGTCTCCCGATGCGGCGGATTGTAAATCATTAAGTTTCTACTTCTTTTTCATGTGTTGGTGGGAAGTAAAGTGAAAATATGGGAGGGTCATTTAGATATCTCTTATATTCGTATCCTGTTCCACTTATCTGGTTAATACCTATATTCAAGAAGTGTTCATGAAATGCTTTAGGGATGTTACTACATACAGGTTTGAGCTCAATTATGTTTTTATTTGTTTGACTATTTGTTCTGCGAAGTAAAGAATTAATGATTTTCCACTGAGCTTTGGGATTACCTTGGTTTTCCCTTAATTTGTCTTTATAATATTTGTTTTTTGCTGCTCTTAGTGTTGAAGTTAAGTCATTTCTGTATCGACGATAAATTTCTCCAAAAGTGATGAGCCATTTCTTCGCTAGTTTCTCTAATCTATTTCTCTCTTTTAAACGGTTTTTTAATGCAGGAGTAATGTACGGACTTATTTCATTTTTGCTATTTATTCGATATTTTTTCAGTGGAAAGTGTTTATCATATAAAATACTTATTGCGTCATGGAAAAGATTATAAGCAACATTTGGACAAGTTAAAGTTAATAAATCATTCCATTTTTTGTTTTGTTTTAGATCGTCATTTATATGTTCTAAAGCTATAGGTGTAACGACTCTCTTATTAACGTATGTAGGATGAACACTTCCACTATACTCACACTTAAACTGAGAAATTATCGGGAAATGGTCGGTAATATCTGAATATATTATGTGATTAGCAATATTTGATTCTATTCGTGTGGTCCAAATGTGATTTATGAGAATAGCTGTGTAACTGTTAGTTACTCTTGTCAGCTTTGTAATTAGAGGGAAAAAGAGAGAAAGAGTACATCAAATTAATAAATTCATAAACAGAGAGTGGGTGACATGACAACTCTAAGGAACACCCGCTATTAATAGAGATATAAATGCATCTTGTAATGTATAATATTAAGTAGACATGATTATAATTTTAAAATGAAAGGTAGTGAAAGCAACTCGAACGAACATGTATAATCACCGCAACATGTGTTTTCACCCCGCCTCCAATACTTGATTTCCATAATGGACGATGAAATGTATGTTAGGGGAGTAATTATATGACAGGATTTGTCTAGCACAGACTAGGGAAACATTAGTATGAAATCCCTCGAGTACGGGAGTTCTTGTGCAGGAGCCATAAAGGTGTAACACAAATATCAAAATCCCTTGTTTTAGGACACATGAAATATTGGGACACCGTCTGGGGCTCATACATCTTCAGTAACATTGAAAAATTGGATCGGTAATTTTCTGGTCCTTTCTCGGCCTTATTACTATTATCTATTCTCGATATTATCATTAAGTCGGGTGGGGATTCCACTCACCGTTCTTTTAAGACAGGGTGGAATGAAAAAGCTTTTCGTGGTAACAGCTCCTCTCCTCAAACTGAATGACTTCAGCTTCTTTCTCATCGCCGCACTGTTGCATCTTTAGCTGTCTTCTACTGTTATTTTCATGCTAACTGCTTTTCTGATCTTGCTAACTGCATGCCTGTCCTCCTCCCGCGGCCCCGGGACGTCCATACCTGAGCTGCGCGCTACCACACTGCCTACACCACCTGATCGCTTTGTTTACGTATTTCGCCAGCCAGTCCGTTGCACTGGCTGCTCCAGGTATGCTTATACCCTAACATGTCTACAACGGCAATATAATACTCATGACATGGGAGTAAATATATACGAAATACGTAGCTTGTAACATTTGGATCCGCTCCCCATTACTGTGACGTCATCAACAACAGTGAACGACCCTCACTATTTCAACCTGTGGTTTAGGATTACTTGCGACAATATTCTGTGTTAGTGATATTCCAACAGCAACAAGATGACAAAGACAAGAGGACAGCATAACCAGGCGGCCGGTCAGACAGCCCAGCAGGGTACGTCTACTGGGCCAGCAGCTCCTCCAGTGGTTTCCTCACCTACCCCTTCTGCGCCATCAGTTCTGACCACTACCAACGTGACTAACCCTGTGTGTACCTCACCCGCCGACCTTCTGAGTCTCGTTACCGCTGACACTGCCACCATATCAGAGGAAGGTAAAACTATTGTTAACACCATTGTGAAAGCTGTGCAGATCCTAATTAATCAGAAAGACCAGACAATAGAAAAGATGCAAAATCACATTGTTCAACTTGAAAACAAAATTGCAGAATTAGAAAATGAAATTGAAGAAGTGAATCTGTATGAAAGACGGGATACTCTCATTATTAGTGGGCCAAACTTGCCAGTGGAGGAGCAGAATGAAAACACCACAGAAAAAACAATAAGAACAATTAAAGATAACCTCCACATAAATATTGAAAATAAAGACATAAATGTAGCACATAGGCTTGGCTCAAGGAATACCCAAAACTCCATAAGACCAATCATTGTTAAACTGCACAGTAGACAACAGAAATATGACATAATGAGTGCATGTGTAACAGTTAAGCCAAACTTATATATCAATGAAAGCTTGACACCCAAACGCCGGTTACTATTTAAAAAAGTATGGGATATAAGAAAACAACATAGGTAAATCTTTCAACAGTGCTATACACAGGATGGTAGGATATATGTGAAGCTTCGAATTTCTAATCAAAAACATGTCATCACTACTGAAGCAGCACTTACAGACTTTCTAGATAAGTACCCAGCACTGAAAGGAGTAACAACCACTTAGATGTGAAAGTAAATTAATATAACTGCTTATTTATGTTGAATGGTTTCTCCTACTTTTATTACTAAAATTACTACTGCTACTATTAATAACATCAATAATACTATTGCTGCTGCAACTACTACCACTACTACTACTACTACTACTACTACTACTACTACTACTACTACTACTACTACTACTACTATCACTAATACTACTACCACCATTGCTATTAATACCACCACTACTACTACTTGCTACTGCTACTACCGCTACCGTTATTATTACTACATTATACTGTTAACACCACTACTACCGCTGTTACTCCTGCTACTACAACTACTACTATAATTACTATAGCTAATATTGTTAATACATTAACTTGCACGACTACTACTACTGTTCCTTATACTACTAATCCTCTTACTACTACTACTACTGTTCCTTATACTACTAATCCTCTTACTACTACTACTACTACTACTACTACTACTACTACTACTACTACTACTACTACTACTATAACTACTATTATTGCCACCACTATCACTATTACTATTTATAACTGTTGATATTGATTATGTCCCTAATACTACAATTATCACATCATTTGATTTACCTCTTAAGATGGCACTTATTCCATCTGATTCATGAGCCCATCTACTTATTTTCTTTGGCATACCTTAGGAGCCATATATGCTTTGTTGTTCTATCTTTTTCTATTATTTGCTTGTTTGTTTGTTTGTTCTTTAGTATTACTTTATGGAAAATTTATATAATTCATTATATGATGATAATCTCATTAATAACACAACTAACACTTTCAACCTAGAATTAAGTCAAATTAAAAAAATTGCAGGACATCAAGACATCAACTGTTTATCTAAGTATTACAACTTTGAAGAATACACTTCAGCTTTAAACCCATTAGCTAACAACTACATCAGTTTTATACATATTAACATTAGATCTTTACAGAAAAACTTTGATATACTGAAGTCTTTTCTAAATTGTTTACCTAAACCACCTGAAGTCATTGCAGTTACAGAAACATGGCTACAGCAAAACACTAAACACCTTTATTTTTTGGAGGGTTATGAGTCATTCCACTTAACAAGGACTGTCAGAGAACACGGAGGGATCACTGTTTTTACTAAAAATCATATGAAAGTAGAACCACTAATGCTATATTCTTTCATTAATGAAAACATTGAAATCTGCACTTCTAAGCTAGAATTAGGGAACACTAAATATATCATTTCAGTAATTTACAGGCCCAACAGCAAACACATAGCTGTCAATGAATTTACTAACATCATGAATGAGTTATTAAATAACGACATATTCAGACATAATAAATCAATCATTATAGGTGACTTCAACATTAACTTACTAGAACACTCATCTCACCTCCCTACCAATTTGTTTCTGAATTCCTTACAATCACTTAATTTTTTCCCTCATATATCCAGACCAACAAGATTTCCTGATAGTTCTGCCCTTGGCCAACCTTCACTGCTAGATCACATCTGGACTAATTTCCTACCTCGCTCTCTATCAGGTATCATTCACTTCTCAATATCAGATCACCTTCCTATATTCATAAATATCAACATTGAAGCCTTTCCAAATACTAAACATAAGATAACATACAGAGTTATTAATGCCAATAATAATAACAAATTTACTAGTGAATTAGAAGGCATAAACTGGGAAGAACTACTTGTCCTGCCAAATACAAATGAAAATTTTAACCTTTTCCACAATATAGTTAATGAATGCTACAATAAATGCTTTCCTATCAAAACCAAATTTATAACAGCTAAAAGACTTCATAATGCATGGTTATCTAGTGGAATACTTAACTCAATCAAACATAAATGTAAATTATTTAAAATGTATAAATTAGGAATAGTTTCACATCACATTTTTAAACAGTACAGAAATCAGCTCACTCAAGTTGTTCGATCTGCCAAAACTAACTATTATCGCCAAATCTTCATAAACTTTAAAAATAATACGAAGAAAATTTGGCAAGCAATAAATGAGCTAAAAGGTAACTTTCAAAATAAAGACACAATCAAGACATTGCAATATGATAATAAAGTACTAAGTGATCCTTTAGACATCTCGCATGCCTTCAGTAATTATTTTTCAAAAATTGCACCTGATCTGGAGAGCAAACTTCCTCACTCAAAAATCCATTAGATTACCTCAAAGAAAATTATCCAAATTCCATGGTAGTTCCCATTATCACTACATATGAAATGAATTCAGTAATTAAGTCTCTTAAAAACAAAACCTCTGATATAAATGATATATCGGCTACCATCATCAAAAGTAACTCTAATCTTTTATCAATCCCTTTAACAATACTTTTTAATCAGTCTGTAACAAATGGAATTTTCCCTGACAAGTTCAAAACTGCAAAAATTACCCCCATTTATAAATCTGGCCCTCATGATGACCCCAAAAATTATAGACCAATTTCTCAACTTACAATATTTTCCAAAATATTTGAGACATTAATGAAAAAAACATTTAATTAATTACTTAGAACACAAAAATATTCTTAATCCTTCGCAGTATGGTTTTAGACAAAATTGTAGCACTTTTAAAGCACTGAATAAATTTTCTTTCTCACCTTTCTCACCAGACGCAAGGTAGGCAATGCCTGTCAGTGTCCGGCCTCTACGAATCTTCTCCAAAGGTCTCTATCCATGAAATCCTCATCTCTGGTTATTTCTTGTAGATTTCTTCCTCTTCGTTCAGCAGCTTCTTCAACTCCCTGCATCCATCGCTTCCTAGGTCGTCCCACCGGCCTCCTGCCTAGAGGAACCCATTCCAGAAACTTCCTTGCGTATCTTGTATCTTCCATTCTTCGGACATGTCCATACCATCTCAATTTGTTCTTTTTAATTATCTTCAGTATAGATGTTATCCCTAATCTCTCTCTGGTTTCTTCATTTCTAATTCTATCAAGTCTGGTCACACCTCGGATCATTCTCAGAACTCTCATTTCTGCTGCTTGTATTTGTGAAGATGTTCTTGTTGTCAGTGTCCAAGTTTCTGACCCATATAGAAGTACTGGTCTTAGTATTGTTGTAAATATTATGGTTTTAGCTTTTGTTGGAATATTCTTATCTTTAAGTATGGGATAGAATGCACTGACATTTGCATTGTACTTCTGTATTCTATTTAAAATTTCTATATTCTGTCTGTTTTCCTCGTCGAAAAGTACTCCCAGATAACAAAATTTGTCGGTCTGCTTCAGTTTAACGTTTTCTATGTAAATATTACATTCCTCCTTTATTCTGCCAACTTTCATTATTTCTGTTTTTTGTTTGTTCATTCTCATTCCTTCCCTATTTAAGACATCATTCCATCTTGTCATGGCCTCTTGAAGATCTTGTTGGCTTCCTGTCACGACAGCGACATCGTCTGCATAGGCCAGCGTGATCTCTTTATCCTCCCTTACACACACTTCCTTCAGGCATCTGTCCATGTATATAATGAATAGCAAAGGAGAGAGCACTCCCCCTTGTCTCACTCCTGTCTTAATGCTAAAACCATTCACTCTCCAGCTCTCTGTTCTTGACTCTGCTCTCCGTGTTCTTATATATACTCTTAATTACTCGTATCAGTTTAGAGTTTATGCCGTAGTCTTGATGTTGTAAGACTCTCCACAAGCAATCTCTTCTAATTCTATCAAAGGCTTTTTCCAGATCTATAAAAGTCACATATTTATCAATGCTCCACTCCCAACTCTTCTCCATTATCATCTTTAAAGTGAACACTAGATCTGTCGTGCTCCTATTGGGCCTGAAACCATACTGCCATATTCCTAGTTTCTCCTCGACACAGGTTCTTAATCTTTTCTCAACTATTCTTTCATACAATTTTCCAACATGAGATAACAGGGATATACCTCTATAGTTTGCACAATCTGTTTTACTGCCTTTCTTATATATTGGACATACTATTGCTTTGTGCCAGTCATGGGGCACTTTCTCCTCTTTCCACGCATTACTGAAAATGTACCTCATCCACTCTACACATTCTTCCCCAGCAGCTTTAAATAGCTCTATAGGGAGCTCGTCGTCCCCCGGGGCTTTGCCGCTTCTCATCTTCTTTAGTGCCTCCTTCACTTCCTCTATACTGATCTCATTTGGGTTCTCTCCTTGTTCTTCCTGTATATCTAGATTCCGCTCTTCATCCACTTCCACATCCTCCACATTTAGAAGTTCTTGGAAGTATTCTCTCCATCTTTCTTCAATCTCCTGTGGTTTTGTTAGTAGTTCTCCTGTTTTGTTCATTATTGCATATGTTGATTCGCTATTTCCTTTCCTATAGTTCTTAGCCATGCTATACAATAATTTTCTTGTTCCTTCTACGTCTCTCTCTAGATCTTGACCAATCTTGATCCACATGTCCTCCTTGGCTGCTCTTTTGGTTGCTTCTGCACTGTTTCGTTTATCTACGTAATCTTCTCTATCTTCAATGTTTCTTGTTTTCATCCATTTTCTGAAAGATCTTGTTTTTTCTTTGACTGCTTCCTTAACATCATAAGTCCACCATGCAGTACTTTTCTTTTTGGTTCCATATTTGATTTTAATACCAACTGTCTCCTCAGCTGCCCCATACACAGTGTTGTTGAATTTATTCCAATTCCAGTTCGGTTGGTTTTCGTAATGTTACCAGTTGCCGTAGTGCTTGCTTCTTCTCTTCGTCCTTGAGGTTTTCCAGTTTGAATCTCTTTTGCTTTTTCTTGACTTTTTCCTTTGGTTTTACAATTTTTAATTTAGCCACCACCAACCTGTGGTCAGAGTCTAAGGACACAGATGGTATGGTCCTAACATCTTTAAATATGTTTTTCTTGTTGGTGAGAAACAGGTCAATCATTGACCTCTCAGTATATCCTTGTTGTGCTGCATTCCACCGATACCATGTCCATTTATGGCTCTCCTGATGTTTATAATAAGTATTCATAATGGACATGTTATTCATCACACAATAATCTATTAATCTTTCTCCCTCCTGGTTCCTTTCGCCAATGCTAAACTCTCCGATGACGTGCTCTACTCCATCTCTATTCTGTCCGACATGTCCATTCATGTCTCCCATGACAATGACATTCTCGTGATGTCTTATTGTTTCTGTCATTTCCTGTAGAGTTTCATAAAACTGCTCTTTCTCCCTCAGACTTCTGCCCTGTTGTGGAGCATATGTTTGGATAATGCTAATTTTTGTCTGTTCTATAGTTAACGTTATACCCATCACTCTCTCATTTCTGCAGTCCATACTGTCCATCCTTTCTGCCATCAGTGGTGACATCATTATAGCAACCCCATGTCTTCCATCCTCATTACCACTATATATGATCTTATAATTTTCATGTAATGTTTTTTCTCCTTTCCCTTTGATTCTAGTTTCACATAATCCAACGATTTCCAGCTTTCTTTCCTTCATCATCTCTATTATTTCCTCTTCTTTATCCTTGAATGTTGCCAAGTTTATCGTTGCAATCTTTATTGTCTTTTGTTTCCTATTTTCATGTCCAGTTCCATTCCGGTTCGTTACCCTTTGGTCAGTCCGATTCCGAGGCACGTTCTGCGTTTCTTGAGCAAAAACTGTAACACCAGTGGCTTGCTAGGCCTATCCTGGCTCTTCGGAACTGTTAATTAGTCCTTTCCTGCTGCTTATTGCCCCCAACTGGTTACAGGGAATCTCCTACTAGTCCCCGGGCAAGCCTGCAGGTTAGGGTAAGCCGCGACACTTCTTCAAAGTTACACAGTTCCTTGTTCATGTGGAGTAGGCCCATGAACCGTCGCGGGAATAAATTTTCTAGCTGTAAATATGTCATTAGAATAAATTTTCTAATGACATATATACAGCTATTGACAAGAAGTTTTCTGTTTTATCAGTATTCATTGATTTTGCTAAGGCATTTGACACAATAAACCATAAAGTTCTCCTTAGTAAAATGCACCACTATGGAATTCGCGACCCTATTTTTTCATGGTTTACAGATTACTTAACAAACAGGTGTCAATACACTTCCTTTAGTTATGCAAAATCATCTTCAACTTTAATTACTCTCGGTGTACCACAAGGTAGTGTGCTTGGACCTCTATTATTTCTCCTCTACATCAATGATATTTCTGATATTTTTTCTGACTCTAAAAGTATCTTATTTGCCGATGATATGACAGTTTATCTAATAGGAACAGATCCGAATCAACTTGTTTTTAGTGCTAACAATGAACTTAAAAAAATATATCAATGGTGCCTTTGCAATAGGCTCACAATAAACACTGACAAAACTTACTTTATGCTATTCACTGGTAAAACTATGCTGGATTTACCTAATGTACGAATAAATAACAGAATAATTACTAAAATCGATAAATTCAAGTTCCTTGGTGTTACTTATGATAGCTCTATAAATTTTAAGTACCATATAGATAATATTACACTAAAAATATCGAGACATATTGCATTACTTTATCAAATCAGAGATTTTATGCCACCGTATGTCCTAAAATCCATCTACTTTGCTCACATTCACACATTGCTAACATACTGTAACCCTATTTGGTCCACTACTTACCCTACATTCCTAACTCCTTTAAAATTACAGCTCAAGAAAGTTGTCAGAATTATAACTAACAACACCTACCTTGAACACACTGACCCTCTTTTCAAACAGACCAAACTTTTAAAACTTAATGATATAACAAAGCTTGCTATAGCCACACACATGTATAACAATAAACATTATATTCACAGCATTCTTCCATCACATGATTATAGTACGCGCCACCGTGATCATCTTACTTTACCAATACACCGCCTTTCTAAGTTTCAGCATTCAACTAATTATCTAGGACCTGTTATATGGAATACTATTCCTCGCAAAATTCAAGAAGCATCATCTCTCAATGCATTTAAAACAATGCTAAAAAAAAAACATATCTTGTCTAGCTACTAATTTATGTTCTGCTAAATCATATGTACCAAGTGTTGTTCTAATTTTACTATTGATGATTTGTAAAATATATATTGTCAGTTAGTTGTGATTGTTATTATTATTATTATTATTATTATTATTATTATTATTATTATTATTATTTTATTACTATTACTATTATTATCATTATCATTTTTATTGTTATTATTGATTATATTAGTTATTATTTGTTATGATCATTATTATTATCTATACTATTGCTATTATTATCAATAATATTAATATTATTATTGTCATTATTATTATTATTATTATTATTATTATTATTATTATTATTATTGTTATTATTATTATTATTATTATTATTATTATCACTATTATTATTACTATTATTATTATTGTTATCATTTCTATTTCATTATGATTATTACCATTAATATTATTAGTATTACAATTATTATTATTATTATTATTATTATTATTATTATTATTATTATTATTATTATTATTATTATTATTATTATTTTAATTATTATTATTATTATTATTATTATTATTTTAATTATTTTAATTATTCAAATTCACTTCGGAAAAAAACATCTCGTTCGTTGTAGGTAACGTTTTAGTTACTATTATTATAAAAATAGTTCTTATTCCACCAGTCAGTATAATCTATTTATACTCTGATAAGTACTTGCCTGAAAAGTTCTACTTTATACAGGCTAGCTTGGTTTAACTGTAAAGATTTGATATACTCATATATACCAGTATGTAAAATGACTTGGCTATAAATAAATGTTTCAATGTTTCAAATGTACAAGCGGGGTACAAAAAAAAAAAAAAATACTTGCGGTAGAAACAGTTACTACATTAATTCAAAGCGCATTAAAAGCTACCAGAAAATGTAGTTTCGTTGGGAAATGTTAGACGGGTGCAGTTATATAAATGTATCCTACTCTCCTCCATTCCAGAAAGAATGGAAGAGGATAAATAAAAATAATAAGGCCGGAAAAAAGACTATAAAACTATCAAAAGATCAAAGGATGGGGCCTTGATTGCTCTCATTCATACATGATGTATTTTCAGTTTGAGCTATCAGATATGTGACAAAGTTTTTGAAACCGAGGAAGATGCTGAAGGATGTTACCAGCATCACTTGAACGCTGATGGGAATCAAGACGAAAATGGGTTTGAGTATGGAGACGAGGAATAGGCTGACCCCACTTCTAAGCAAGGTGAAGATATCTTTCAGTATGATGTAAAAACTAAATGATTGTCATAAATTTTGTGGTCAGTTTTTAGAATGTAGTTAGAATTTTCGACCACAAAATAACACTGTCTCTCTCTCTCTCTCTCTCTCTCTCTCTCTCTCTCTCTCTCTCTCTCTCTCTCTCTCTCTCTCTCTCTCTCTCTCTCTCTCTCTCTCTCTCTCTCTCTCTCTCTCTCTCTCTCTCTCTCTCCATTGTTAATTTCATTTAAATGTGATAGTTTCCTTTTAGATATATTTCCCTTAAACTATGATGGTATATTTTTATTTTTTAGTTTAACATTGGTGGCTTTCGCTGTTCGGGCAACAGCTCTTGAATGGTCAAGTAATGGCCCCCTATTAGCCTTTTTCTTCCAAAAAAATACTTATTTACTGATTAAATAAGCACTTTTCTCGGCTGTGGAGGTAACGAGAGTGAGCAGCAAGTGAGGAAGACAATTAACGAACAACGCTGGGTCCTGGAGCCTGGATCAGTGGGGTCAGTGTCTTGGGCACATAACGAATAACGTAAGATATCTGAGTCAGTGGGGTCAGTGCCATGGGTACGAAACGAACAATGCCAGACTTACTGCAAATTAATGCATTCAAATACCAGCCATCTTAATTTATGGTACTTCACTGGTCGTTGATTAATCCCATTTCCTGTTATATGTTCGCATTCTTAGTGATGCTTTTTATTATTATTATTATTATTATTATTATTATTATTATTATTGTTATTATTATTATTATTTATTTATTTATTTATTTATTTATCTATTTATTTTATTTTATTTATTTTTTTTTTCATCTGTCCTCAACAGGAACCAAAACGCTTACCGTTCCACAACCTTATATCTGATAGCCAGTATAGGTTCAGTCCTGGCCGTTTTATCGGTAACATTCTGGTCTTCCTTAGTGAGTCTTATGCTCATCCTCTGTTAGGGAATGTTTCGCTATTACCTTAGACATATAAAAAGCATTTGGTAGACTCTATAACAAAACTTTGATTTTCAAACTACTCTCACATGGCTTTTATCCTTCTTTTTATAATTTCTCAGGTTTCCTTTCTGACTGTTCTGTCGTTGCTGTGGTAGACGGTCATTGTTCTCCTAAGTCTATGAACAATGTTTTGTCCTGTCACCCACTATCTTCCTGATATTTATCAAAGATCTTCTAAACTAAATTTCTTGTCTTATCCACTCCTAAGCTGATGATACCACCTTGCACCTTTTTATAGACGTCCACCTCTTCAGAAATTAAACAGCTCACGCAGGGAAGCCACAGAACACATGACGTCTGATCTCTCTAAAATTTCTGACTGGGGCAGAATAAACTCAGTGTCTCAAAAACTGAATTTCTCCATCTATCAACTCGACAGTTCCATAATTATCCCCTCTTCTTTAATGACACTCAATTGTTCCCCCTCTTCTACAAGGTGTTCGGAAAGTCACTGTGCAGTTATATATTTATTTTATTAACAGACATGTTTCAGTATAGAATACAGGAGGCAGATATGAATGGCATTTATAAACAATGTTGAAAGTAGTCCTCGTTAGGACCAATACATGCTTGGATCCTACTTATTTTATTTCTAAACACCGCTATCAGTTGCTCGCATGAAATAGACTGAATGAATGCTGGTATCGCTGCTTTCAAGTCATCCAGCGTGCGCGGACAATCTCGATACATTGCAGATTTTTCTGCTTCGCATAAATAAGTCTGATGGATTTAGATCTGGTGAGCGTGGGAGTCACACGTCTTTCGAAATCATACAGTCTTCAAAACATTCCTTTAATAACTGCATAGATCTGCGTAGCACCATCCTGTTGAAACCATGAGTAACTTATTTCATCAATTGTCACCTGACCGATGAAACTGTGAAGAATCTCGGAACAATAGCGCTCGCTGTTTATTGTGTTCATTAATAAAATAGGGTCAACAATTCGTCGCCTGGAAATCGCAACCCACGCGTCAACCTTGAAGTAATGTAGGGATGCTTCGAGCAAACTATGAGGATTATGGAATGACCACAATCTTGAATTTTGCGAATTAACGATGGAACCATGCTTCGTCGGTGAAAAAAAGTTTACATCCAACACATTAGCTGTATTATTCTCGATAAATCAGTTAAACCATCTACAATAGCGTATTCTTTTTTCATAATTAGTTGCTTTCAGCTCTTGTATTACTTTGTGTGGGAAGAGCTTTAATTTCTTTCTGACGGCCTTATGAGCAGTTCCAAGACCACCATCATGCTTTTGGACTAAGTTTCGTAATGATTTTGATGGACTGTAATAGCTACCAGTTTCTCCTCCGATAATACTAATACTCATATTCAGTTAATACAAGTGTGTGGCTGAACTACGATCCTATGGAATTTCTGATCTCTCATTTGGCGCCGCGACCAGGATCTTCCAACGTCTCTTCACCTCCTGATGAGCACACCAGTCATGAAAAAGAACATGCACCTCAAAATTCTTCATTCATCACTGTCAATAAAATACGATACAATGCATGTTCCCGGGAGGCTGCCAGTAATTTCGAGATTTGTGAGGACCGCAGTAGTGTCAAGGCTATTCTTCGCTTATTAAACAAAGCTATTAAAAATAAATAAATCAGTTGAATGAATAAACAAATAAAAAAAATAATAATAAATTAGTAAATAAAATACAATATAAAAAAAAAAGAAAACGCAGCTGAAATAATTTAAATTAAAGAGATGCATTTCATTGACGAACAATCCTATTTAAAAAAACGATCCAGCTCGCCACATTTTTTTTTTTCTTCTTATGTAGGAGGGACACTGGCCAAGGGCAACAAAAATTTAATAAAAAAAAAAAAAAAAGCCCACTGAGATGCCAGTCCAATAAAAGGGCCCAAAGCGGTAGTCAAAAGTTGAAGAATAAGTGTCTTGAAACCTCGCTCTTGAAGGAATTGAAGTCATAGGAAGGTGGAAATACAGAAACAGGCAGGGAGTTTCAGAGTTTACCAGAGAAAGGGATGAAGGATTGACAATACTGGTTAACTCTTGCATTAGAGAGGTACACAGAATAGGGATGAAAGAAGGAAGAAAGTCTTGTGCAGCGAGGCCGCGGGAGGAGGGGAGGCTTGCAGTTAGCAAAATCAGAAGAGCAGTTAGCATGAAAATAGCGGTAGAAGACAGCTAGAAATGCAACATTGCGGCGATGAGAGAGACTAAAGACAGTCAGTTAAAGGAGAGGAGTTAATGAGACGAAAAGCTTTTTTTGATTCCACCCTGTCTAAAAGAGCGGTATGAGTGGAACCCTCCCAGACATGTGAAGCATACTCCATAAATGGACGGATAAGGCTCTTGTACAGAGTTAGCAGCTGTGGGGGTGAGAAAAAACTGGCGGAGACTTTATAGAAGCTGTTTTAGCTAGAGATGAGATGTAAAGTTTCCAGTTCAGATTATAAGTAAAGAACCGAGGACCGAGGATGTTCAATGTAGAAGAGGGGGACAGATGAGCGTCATTGAAGAAGAAGGGATAGTTGTCGAGAAGGTTGTGTCGATTTCATAGATGGAAGAATTGAGTTTTTGAGGCAATGAAAAATACCAAGTTTGCTCTGCCCCAGTCAGAAATTTTAGAAAGATCAGAAGTCAGGCGTTCTGTGGCTTCCGTGCGTGAAATGTTTACTTCCTCTCAGGGATGGTGAGAAATAGCTTAAGTGTTTACTACACAAACTGTAAAAGTATTCTGAATAAAATAGACTTGCTTAGAGGAATAGCGAGCGTTGAGAAATTTGATATCATTGCTTTAACTGAAACTTGGTTAGATATGTCAGGAAAAGTATTTAATCCAGAGGTTAAGATAGATGGGTATACAATGTTCTATAAAGATAGGGAAAACAGGAGAGGAGGAGGCGTCGCGTTATACGTTAGGGACACATTACAGTGTTGTATCAACAGTAGAATTAAAACAGATAACAAAGCAGAGTCGATATGGGTAGATATTAAAGAAGGATCGCAGTCAGTAGTAGTAGGGGTAGTTTACAGACCACCGACCAGTACAGAGGAAATTAACACCTCACTGTGGCAGGAATTAAATAGAGCAGGCAGGTACAGTCAGGTATGTGTGGTAGGAGATTTTAATTTTAGGAATATCGACTGGAGTCTGATGGTGGGTAACAAGGAAGCAGAGGAATTTCTTAAGGTAATTCGGGATAATTTTTTAAAACAGGTAGTCGTAGAACCCACAAGGGGGAATAATATTCTAGATTTAATTCTTACTAGCAGGGAGGAAGCAGTCACGCAGGTAGAGGTTGGAGGACAGCTAGGTAACAGTGACCATAGGGAAATTAGGTACAATTTAGAATGGGAAGAAACAGTTAGAAACAAAAACACTAGTAAAATACCTGACTTTAGGAGAGGTGATTTTGAAGAATTAAAAAGGTACCTCCATGGAGCGGACTGGCAAGGGATGCAGGGTGAGGTCAGGTCAGGGACGGAGCTCAGAGAGATAAGGCAGGATGAGAAAGGTGAGGTGAGGCGTGAGGATGTAGGACAAGAGGAGGGAAGATGTGTCCGGAAGGGAAGAGGAAAGAGGAAGGGGGGAGCTAGGTGTATGTTGGAATGTCAGGTCATGCTGAAATGAGAGAGGTGAGGTCGAGGCGAGTAGGTGAGGGAGTGGAGAGGATGGTAGGGGACGAGATGAGGGGACTAGGTGAAGTAAATGTAGATAAATTGTATAAATATTTTGTAGATAAAGTTCATACAGGTAAGTTAGCAAATATCCCGTATAGAACAATAAGATCACAAAAAAATGACCCTAAATGGATGACTGCTAGGTTAAAGCATTATATAGGGAGTAAGAGAAGTATATATAAGAGATTAAGGGCAGGTGAAGAAGTTTTAAGGACACAATATAATGAATTAGTTAGAACAGTCAGGAAGTTAACGAGGAAAGCTAAGGAAAATTATGAATCAAAGGTGGCCAGCCAGGCGAAGACGGACCCCAAGGGATTTTATCAGGTATACAGGACGAAGAATAAGGATACTGTAGTTCCATTAAAGGCAGCAGATGGGGAGCTGGTTAGTTCTGGGGAGGAGATTAGTAAACTTCTGAATGATTATTTTTTAACTGTCTTCACCCAGGAAAACATGCAGGATATGCCAGATAGTGAACAGGCGTTTAGAGCAGATAAGAATGAGAAGCTGACAGATATTTCCATAACTAGGGAGATAGTGGAACAGGAGATAGATAGGCTAAAAAAGTTCAAGTCACCAGGACCTGATGAAATATATCCCAGAGTACTTAAGGAATGTAAAGAGATTATTAGTGAGCCGTTAGTTTCTGCCTTTAGGAAATCACTGGAGTCGGGTGAGGTACCAGTAATGTGGAGGCAGGCTAATGTAGTACCCATCTTTAAGAAAGGAGATAAAACTTTGGCGTCTAATTATAGACCTGTCAGCTTAACTTCAGTTGTAGGTAAAATGTTAGAGTCAATAATAGCGAGGAACATTAGGGAACATTTAGACAAACATAACTTGATAAATCAGTCACAGCATGGCTTCACGAAGGGGAAGTCTTGCCTGACAAACTTGTTAAGTTTTTACAGTAAGGTGTACGAGGCAGTAGATAATGGTGATAGTTATGATATCTTATATCTGGACTTTAGTAAAGCATTTGACAAGGTACCCCATCAAAGGCTCCTGAGAAAGGTTAGGGCACACGGGATAGATGGGAAGGTGTTAGGCTGGATAGGGTCATGGCTTAGTGACAGGCGACAGAGAGTGGTAATAAACGGCTCGAAATCCGAGTGGGGTCATGTAATTAGTGGGGTGCCACAGGGATCAGTATTAGGGCCATTGTTATTTCTAATGTATATCAATGACTTGGATAGTGGAATTAGTAGTGATGTTAGTAAATTTGCGGATGACACAAAGATAGGTAGATTAATTAGGTCAGAATCGGATGCCATCGCCTTGCAGGCAGACTTAGATATAATGAATGAATGGACGGATAGATGGCAAATGCAATTTAATATCAATAAATGCAAAGTGCTTAGCGTAGGTAGAGGAAACCCACACAATAGCTACACATAAGACAACCAAACTCTGGTAGGTACAGGGTACGAGAAAGATTTAGGAGTTATAGCTCTGAACTCCGTCTAGGGAAACAATGCATAGAAGCCAGAAACAAGGCAAATAGGGTACTAGGATTCATTTTTAGGAGTGTTAAAAGTAGAAGGCCGGGAGTAATATTAAAGTTATACTTGGCGCTGGTCAGACCTCATCTAGACTACGCGGTGCAGTTCTGGTCCCCACATTACAGGAAAAATATAGGTCTATTAGAATCAGTACAGAGGAGAATGACTAAAAGGATACAGGAGATGAGGAGTATTCCTTACGAGGCGAGGTTGAAGCTGTTAAATTTACATTCTTTAGAGAGACGTAGGTTAAGAGGGAACCTGATAGAAGTCTTTAAGTGGTATAAGGGTTATAACAAGGGAGATGTAAGCAAAATTCTTAGGATCAGCAATCAGGGTAGAACAAGAAATAACGGGTTCAAGCTTGAAAAATTTAGGTTTAGGAAGTAGATAGGAAAAAATTGGTTCTCAAATAGAGTGGTAGATGAGTGGAACGGACTCAGTAATCATGTAGTTAGTGCTAGGACACTAGAGAGCTTTAAGAGAAGATTAGACAAGTTTATGGATGGGGATAGCAGATGGAAATAGCCAGGTGTGTTTCATACAGGGACTGCCACGTGTAAGCCTGGTCGCTTCTTGCAGCTTTCCTTATTTCTTATGTTCTTATGTTCCTGAAAGGTTGGACGTCTATGAAAAGACGTGGAAAAGTGCAGAGTGGTATTATCAGCGTAGGAGTGGATATACAGAAGGTCATTGATGAATAATAAGAGAGTGGCTGACAGGACAGAACCTTGAGGAAAACCACTGTTAACAGATTTACGACCGTCTACCACAGCAGCAATAGAACGGTCAGAAAGGAAACTTGAGATAAAGTTACAGAGAGAAGGATAGAAGCCGTAGAAGGTTACTTTGGAAATCAAAGCTTTGTTCCAGACTCTATGAAAAGCTTTTGATATATCCAAGGCAACAGCAAAAGTTTCACCAAAATCTCTAAAAGAGGATGACTAAGACTCAGTAAGGAAAGCCAGATTATCAGTAGAGCGGCCTTGGCAGAACCCCTACTCGCGATCAGATAAAAGGTTATGAAGTGATAGACTTCATAACTTTAGATAGGGAGGAAATTAAAGCAAAAGGACTGTAGTTTGAGGGATTAGAACGGTCACCCTTTTTAGGAACAGGTTGAATGTAGCAAACTTCCAGTAAGAAGGAAAGGTAGATATTGACAGACACCTGAAAGAGTTTGACTAGGCAAGGTGCAAGCACGCAGGCACAGTTTCGGAGAACAATAGGAGGGACCCCATCAGATTCACAAGCCTTCCAAGGGTTTAGGCCAGCGAGGGCATGGAAAACATTATTGCGAAGAATTTTAATAGGTAACATAAAGTAGTCAGAGGTTGGAGGAGAGGGAGGAACACGCCCAGAAGCATCCAAGGCAGAGTTTTTAGCAAAGATCTGAGCGAAGAGTTCAGCTTTAGAAATAGATGTAATAGCAGTGGTGCCATCTGGTTGAAATAAAGGGGGAATTGAAGAAGAAGCAAAGTTATAGGAGATATTTTTGGCTAGATGCCAGAAGTCACGAGGGGAGTTAGATCTTGAAAGGTTTTGACGCTCTGTTAATGAAGGAGTTTTTAGCTAGTTGGAGAACAGACTTGGCATGGTTTACGGGCAGAAATATAAAGTGAATGAGATTCTGGTGATGGAAGGCTTAAGTATCTTTTGTGGGCCACCTCTTTATCATGTATAGCACGAGAACAAGCTTCCAAGGTTTGGAAGGTTTAGGTCGAGAAAAAGTGAGGAATGTACACCTCTATGCCAGACACTATCACCTCTGTTATGCGCTCAGCACACAAAGACGGGTCTCTGACACGGAAGCAGTAGTCATTCCAAGGAAAATCAGCAAAATACCTCCTCAGGTCCCCCAACTAACAGAGGCAAAACGCCAGAGGCACTTTCGCTTAGGGGGATCCTGAGGAGCGATAGGACAAGATATAGATATGAGATTATGATCGGAGAAGCCCAACGGAGAAGAGAGGGTAACAGCATAAGCAGAAGGATTAGAGGTCAGGAAAAGGTCAAGACTATTGGGCGTATCCCCAAGACGGTCCGGAATACGAGTATGGTGTTGCACCAATTGCTCTAGGTCGTGGAGGATAGCAAAGATGAATGCTAGTTCACCAGGATGGTTAGTGAAGGGAGAGTAAAGCCAAAGCTGGTGGTGAACATTGAAGTTTCCAAGAATGGAGATCTCTGCAAAAGGGAAGAGAGTTAGAATGTGCTCCACTTTGGAAGTTAAGTAGTCAAAGAATGTCTTATAGTCAGATGAGTTAGGTGAGAGTTATACAGCACAGATAAATTTAGTTTGAGATTGACTCTGTAGTCGTAGATAGATGGTGGAAAACTTGGATGAATCAAGAGCGTGGGCACGAGAACATGTTAAGTCGTTGTGCATATAAACGCAACATCCAGCTTTGGATCGAAAATGAGAATAGAGAAAGTAGGAGTTTCAGTAAGGAAAAGAAGATGAGTTTTAGAAGAGGAGAGGTGGTGTTCTATATATTGAAAATCATATCTTAGACCGCGAATGTTGCAGAAGTTAATGAAGAAAAAGTTGAGGGGGGGTGTCAAGACACTTAGGGTCGTTGTCAGAAGGGCAGTCCGACCTGGGGACATTTGTGTTCCCCTCCCCAGATGGGGACTCCGAGGATGGTGTAGGAGTCGCCATGATAATTTTGAAATTTTGAGTGAAGGTTGTGTGTGTTATTAGGTGCTTGTAGTTTTGCGTGGAGGAAAAGAGTTGTCTTTAGAGGGCAGGCTGTAACTGCCCCCTTGTGTTGTGAGACAAAGGGAAACGTTGAGTGAAGTCACAGCTGGGTTTAATGATGAGTTCACAGCACCCCCTGATCCAGTGCTTTAGACCTCACTGGTAGCAACTATCGTTTCGCCAGGTGCTTACTGCCTCCTCCTCCTGTCAAGCATACCGCCTATACTGAGATACTTGCCACTAGATAAAAACATTAAAATCGAAATAAATGACGCCTTCTGGGAGCTGCTTTAAGATGCCTTTTCTGTCCAGCTTGGGTACTGATCTGAAGATCCACCATCACCATATAAATTCAATTCAAGAGAATGCCAATTTTTGAAAACTAGCTCTGAATTTGATATTTCCTTCCTTACCAGTTTGCGTTCATTTCATTTATGGAAGGTCCAGTAAAGCCCACAAACTTTTTGAAATTTTCACTTGTCATCCTTAAGAAGTTCTGGAATTTTTCTGGTAGATTCACTAAGTCTGGAAATAAATGACTGGAGCTTTCAAGATCTAAGCTCTTGTTGTTCAGTTCATGCATTGTTATTCGGGAAGTCGCCTCAGATACACACATATATATATATATATATATATATATATATATATATATATATATATATATATATATATATATATATATATATATATATATATATATAAAAAGCAAAGTGTTATATGTGAATTACTGTTATGTAGAGCTTAAGCACCACCCCCTCAAAAAATCTCTCTCTCTCTCTCTCTCTCTCTCTCTCTCTCTCTCTCTCTCTCTCTCTCTCTCTCTCTCTCTCTCTCTCTCTCTCTCTCTCTCTCTCTCTCTCTCTCTCTCTCTCTCTCTCTCTCTCTCTCTGATGGGGTAAAACCTTCTAGATGCTTTCACTTCTTTTACGCATGAAATAAGTAACATTTAACTTATTGCGGTTTACAGCAATGAGAGAGAGAGAGAGAGAGAGAGAGAGAGAGAGAGAGAGAGAGAGAGAGAGAGAGAGAGAGAGAGAGAGAGAGAGAGAGAGAGAGAGAGAGAGAGAGAGACGTACGACATGTTGGGTCGTCGAAGATAGAATGTATAAAACCATGAGCCTGTGTCATAACTTAATCTTCGTTTCTGGATACCCGATACCTGATTTACCTTGGTACATGCAGTCTCAAGAACACACGCTGAACTCATTTACAGGAGGAAATAAAACGTCCTGTAAGTATCTTGCCTTATTGGCTGTGGTGAAGCATTGGTCCATGTATCAATGTATATAATGTATATATAATTATTCCCCGAACCAAAAACGCTATATCATTCGTTTCTTTATGATGTAATTTGTTTCAGTGTGCATTGATCTAATTTAGTTTAGTTTATATTGATTATAAAATAGCAGTATGTTATTTGTATTGTTATTTGTATGTTGTATACCTGGCTATGTAGCTTGAAATATCAGTGTTATATGTTAAATATAATGACAAACCTATGGTCACTCTATTTGTCTATGTTTATTTGTCTATCTGAAGTATTTATACATTCAACAAAAAGCAAGCTTTTCATCCCTGCCGTGGAGCAGCAGGATCCCAACTCTTTTCATGCCCACATTTCTCCACCCTGTCTGGTATAAATACGGCACCTTTTAGTTATAAACAAGCTAACCACTGCACTATTGTGATGATAATGGAGTATTAATACAGTATATTTTAATAAATATTTGTGAGCGTTTTCGAGAGATTAAGGATGAAGACACGATAGCATTCCGAAAAAAAAGTAAATAAATAAATTAATTAATTAAATACTGTCCAAACCTGGAAAAGTTTAATGTTTGGGGCGGTGATGGGACAGTTGAAGATGATAAGGAGAGATGAAGGTCACCCAAGAGCACAGAAATTAGGAAGAAAATCCCGCTAATTTGACACTCCAATTGACTCACTCAGATGTTTCCATAATGAAGGAAAATTTAAATTCTGACATCTCGCTGCTATCTTCAATAATTCAAATCTTAGGGAAGGAAGAACAACAGAAATAGAAGGAGCTCCAGAATTTACCAGTGGAAGGAATGAAAGAGCTTTAGTAAGATGGACAGCATTAGAGTGATGAGAGGCGCCATGTACAGTTGGCATGTTCAGAAATGGCTTTAATTAAACGACTTTAATATATTATTATTATTATTATTATTATTATTATTATTATTATTATTATTATCATTATTATTATTATTATTATTATTATTATTATTATTATTATTATTATTAGTAGTAGTAGTAGTAGTAGTAGTAGTAGTAGTAGTAGTAGTAGTAGCAGCAGTAGTAGTATCATTATAAATTCCTTATCAAGAATATAAGAACATAAGAAATAACGGAAGCTGCAAGAAGCGACCAGGCTTACACGTGGCAGTCCCTGTTTGAAATATACCTACCTATTTTCATCTATTATCCCCATCCATAAACTTGTCTAATCTTCTCTTAAAGCTTTCTAGTGTCCTAGCACTAACAAGATGATTACTGAGTCCGTTCCAATCATCTACCACTCTATTTGAGAACCAGTTTTTACCTATCTCCTTCCTAAACCTAAATTTTTCAAGCTTGAACCCGTTATTTCTTGTTCTACCCTGGTTACTGATCCTAAGAATTTTGCTTACATCCCCCTTGTTATAACCCTTATACCACTTAAAGACTTCTATCAGGTCCCCTCTTAACTTACGTCTCTCTAAAGAATGTAAATTTAACAGCTTCAATCTCGCCTCGTATTCAAGAATGAGGTCTTTTAGTATCATGCAAATAGGCTTTGGCCGACAGCCCAGGTTGAATTTTTCAGCACTTGTGTGTCTAGGATTGTTTTGGAAATGTTGATTATTTCAAAACGACAACACGACAACAAAATATAATCGATAACGAACTTCATGTCGTACTTAGTACTTCTCTCGTTTCTCCTTATCCATACAAAACTTTACAATCATAACAAAAGTGAAAAAAATAGATGGTCTTCCTGTTCAGGAACGCTTTAGTAAGAATAAAAATAAAAATTGTATGTCGTTAGTATGTAGGATTAAAATTTTTCTTAGGAACAGAGTGAATGTGAAAGAAACTTCAGTCGATAAATATAAGTGAATGTTAAGAGAGTGGAAAGTGCCGCGATCACGAAATATGTTATTTATCATTCAAAATAGCATAACTGCCACGTATTTTACCGCTATGCATGTTTGTTTTAATTGTTACTATATAATATATGGTTACACGATTTACATATTTAATATTACTGTTGAACAGATAACTCATAAACGTTCCTGAAGAGACGCACGGGAGCCGGGGATGATCCAATAGTAACTTTGCTTTCTCGCCGACAGACTCGCCATAACCAACATTTCTGCTAAGTCTGTTGGCACCGGTCCACATTTGCCTGCAACCTGCCTATAAGGTCTATTGAATTATAAGAATTTTTTTTTTCTTCTACAAAGTAAGGTCACAAAAAAATAATAATAGGAGAGGCATCAACAAAGCTACAACCTTTCAGAAAGTCGGAAATAAATAAATAAATAAATGAATATATAAATAAATAAATAAATATATATATATATATATATATATATATATATATATATATATATATATATATATATATATATATATATATATATATATATATATATATATATATATATATATATATATATATATATATATATATATATATATATATATATATATATATATATATATATATATATATATTGTGCTGCGTAAGTAGTGAAGAAGAGGAAGTCAGAAAAAAAAAAAAAGATAAGAGAGAGAAAGGAGGTGAAAGAGAGATGCGAGGGACAGGGACAGAGCGAGAAGTGAGCGTGTCTCTGACAGGTACTTCAATGCATACTGAGTTCAGTTTAAAATTCTCATCGCCTAGTCACTCTTCTTCCCCACTTAATTTTCCTTACTTCTCGTTGTTTTTTCGTATTGAGTCCCACCCATTATTTAGTTGAGGAGTTCATCTTATTAGTAAAATAGTGTAATTGCATCCAGCCTCTATAGTTTGCGCACAGTTAATTTCGAAAGATACTCGTCTTTGCGTGGGGAAACAACATGTGAGGGGAGCGGGAGGCGGTGTGGGTTACCCCTCTGGACCTCCTACTCCCCTCGCGCAGAAATCATTTATTGTAACAAGTAGCTCGCCTCGCATCCCCACGCTTTAGATGTTGTCCATTTGACCAGAAGAGGGGACGTACATCTCGAAGCAGAGGGAGGCTTGGAGGATTTCGTGATTTATACTTGAAAAGCTGATGATAGGTGATAAATAGATACCTCCAAAGGCCTGCCAGTGATTGTTGGGGTCTTGTAAATTGTTAGGTAAATCCCCAACGGCTCCTGAGCTGTGCGAGTTGAGTGTTTGGTATTTTGGACCGGTTGGTGTGGACCCTCCATATTGCCCGTGGGCTGTTTGTTCTCGTGCGTGTCGCATTCGTTGTTTTGTTAAATGTTATGGTGTTCCTGTGCTTTTTTTAAAGGGTCTGGATGCAGAAGGTTATTGTACATTACTGCGTAGTATTCTTTATCCCCGGGCTATGTTCCTCTGAGGGGGCAGGGCCTGTTTTCTCAAAAGGTAAATATAACATTGCACAGCAGAAGAAGATAGTGTTCTACGAAAGTGGGTGGATGTTATCTTGTTGTTAGTAAGGGCGGTATTCTGTAGAACATTATAATACTTACTCCTAGAACGCGGTTGCCGATTCTCTCCCAGCCATTGAAGTGATTTGGCAGTCGTGGTGTTCCTGTGCCTGTAATAGGTGAAACAGGCTGACGACCTCAGTTGTGTAATTTGCCACAAGGAGACCAGAAGGACCCTGTGGAGGTGAATGCAAGCGCCGCAGTATGCTGCGCAGGAGGAAGGGTAAACAGGCTGATCCAGGTAGTGGCAGTTGAGAAGAGCAGAACCTGGTGTTGTGACCGTCTGTGTACAGCGTGGAAAAATCCAGAAGGACCTTCCAACCCGCAGTCAAGCCCTGCACCAAATTACGTAGGTGGTGACTTGTGGAAGCGAGCCGAGATAAAGGCCGCTTTGAGAGGGGCAGGATTCAGTATATATATATATATATATATATATATATATATATATATATATATATATATATATATATATATATATATATATATATATATATATATATATATATATATATATATATATATACTGAATTCAGGATTCAGTATATATATATATATATATATATATATATATATATATATATATATATATATATATATATATATATATATATATATATATATATATATATATATATATATATATATATATATATATATATATATATATATATATATATATATATATATATATTGTGTGTGTGTGTCTGTATGTGTGTGTGTGTGTGTGTGTGTGTGTGTGTGAGGTGTCCTGTGAGGAAAGTCACATATACTTTTAACTAAAACGCCAAGACATTCCAGATAAAAAAAAAAAAAAAAATCTATGGTTCAGTGCTTTTAATGTTCTGGTTTAAAACTTACAGGACATTCAAATATGAATGCGTTAAGAGCTGAAGAGGGTTGGGGATAGAGGAAAAGCAACAGTGGTGAGTGTTGGCATCTTGAAGATGTCACATCGAGATATCCGTAGAAAAAAAAAAAAAAAAAAAAAAAAAAAAAAATATATATATATATATATATATATATATATATATATATATATATATATATATATATATATATATATATATATATATATATATATATATATATATATATATATATAAATGAAATAATAATAATAATAATAAATAGAATAAAAATAATATTTAATTGATAAAAAAATCAAGAACACAGTGTATCGTTGCAACAATTGATAGTCAAAATACATCAGCTGATCGCAGTCGCCATATGGTGTTCATTGTATTGTGACTATCATCTGTTAGAACGATACACTGCGTTCTTGAATTATATATATATATATATATATATATATATATATATATATATATATATATATATATATATATATATATATATATATATATATATATATATATATATATATATATATATATATATATATATGAGTTTGTGTTATAATTCGTGGGTTTAGTTGAGGCAGGAGTTTCTCTTGAATTCGTCGATAAGGTGTAGGACTTTCCCTTCGGTGTTGGCATTGATGAAGATGTCATGAACGTATCTTGCGTAGACTGCAGGTTTTATGCACGGTTTTTGTGCAAAAACTTTCTCTTCGACTGTTCCCATGTAAAAGTTTGCAGAGGACATCAAGAGGCGATCCCATGGCAACACCATCACACTGTACGTACATTTTGCTATCCGGCCCGTAGAAAGCTACTGCTTTAATCCAAAGCTGCAATAACGTGCGCAATTATTCTTCGGGGATAGTGAGTTTGCTGTTTGCTGGATTCTCACATCCACTGATGCCATGGTGTTGGAGGGACGCGCACTTTTTAAAAATGTCGAGAAGCTCAACGCTCAACGAAAAAAAAATTAGACTCAGGTCTTCCCACTTGCCATAATCTTGCCAGAACCATATCAACGCACGCAGGACTCACAGGCGCCACTGAAACGATAGAAGATATGGAAATAAGTAATAACCCGGAAAGCCTAAGGGAAGAAATTGTCAAGTGAATGAATGAACAGAAGAGACAAAAAAAAAAAAAAAGTATGTTGGTTGCGTATCTGAAGCGATTAGGAATTTAGGTTGCACAAATTCCTCTGGTTTATTTAGAATAGCTAAGTTAAAGACTTATTCACCAGACTGGTTAGTGAAAGACTGTGATAGCCGAAACTGGTGGTAAATATTTTAATCTCTAGATATGGAGATTTCAGGATGGGGAAGCGAAATAATCAAGGAATTTTTCATAGCCACCGGAGTTAGGTGAAAAATGCACAGTACAGATAAATGTAGAAAGGTGAAAAATGCACAGTACAGATAAATGTAGAAAGACTGATATTCAGTACTCGGCCAAATGGTGGAAAATGCAGAAGATTCTAGAATTTGGGCACGACAATAAGAAAAAAAAAAAAAAAATGCATATACGAGTGAGACAGTAAACTCTGACTAGAAAATGGGTATACAATATGAAAAGAAAAAAAAAACGCATTAGCTCCGGAAAAAAAAAAAAATCAGTGAGGAATATAAGATAAAACGTGGAAGAAGTAGGAGTTTAATTTCTCATTCATGGAATCCGAATTCTATACAAGAACACCTAAAGTTCCTTTATAGTGCAAGTTTCTGAATGGACAAGAGCAATCAGCTGAGAAGGCACGGCATACGTATCTTCTTGAAAGGTACTTTAACAAATTGTGAACTTAAGTATTGAAGCGTTTTAAAATTTATAATAATAATAAAAAAAGACAACCTTAATGTTCAATGTTGAGAAAGAGGAACAGTTAAATATCTTAAAGGAAGAAGGAATAGTTGTTTGGAAGAATATTTCGAATAAGATAAGAAAAGTAAACCCTCTTTTTAGGAATTTTCATAAAGTTTTTGCTTACCCTAAACACAAACAGATACAGACATTGATAGAGTCTAGCACAATGGTTTATCTTCTAAACTCTCTTCTCTCTGCTCTTTCATCACATAATTTTTCTTCTGGTCATTGTATTGCAGCACTGAGACGGCCACTGGTCTTTTTTTTAGGACCAACAACATTTCAGCTTATTATGGAAAGAAACCGTTTCCATTTATCTTTTTATTTATTGATAATGATAAAGCAACCTTTCTTCTCCCTTACATAAAAAAAAGTAGTTTATACTTACAATCCTTTTCCTTGGAATGTAAACAATAAGGACAATATCTTGGCGATAAAAATGTTTCGCTCAAGTTCTAAGTTCATATTCACACTAATAGGTGCTTGATTTTTCTGAAACTCAAATATCTTATACTTTTGTTTATGTAGTTTCCCGGTATAATGTTGGAAATATTTATTATGTATTCATTGTTTGGCTAGACTACTAGAAATGTTGGTCCTTAAAAAAAGGACCATCGGCCTATATAGTATCGGAAAAAAAAAAATAAATTTTCTATGAAGACGCTATGAGATTATGTGCTATGGAGTACAGGATACTGTTATCAGATGGATCTCTACCAAGGCAAAGAGAAGAAACACTGGATGCATGCTCAAAGAAACCCTCAACGGAAAAGTAGTGATGGCCATGGCACAACACCTAGAAAATACGAGTGACCATGAAATTTACTTTGATAATTTCTTCGCCAGTCACAAGTTGCTTGCGCACATGAAAGATCTCGAAATTTGAGCCACTGGAACAACTCGTGCCAATCGAACTGATAAGGTGTTCACTGGAGAGTGACAAGGACATGAAACAAAAATCACGTGGACTGTATGACTACAGGCTTGACAAAGAAAATGGAATTTTCTTTGTAAAGTGGCATGACATCAGCTTAGTTATCATTGGCACCAATCATCAATCCCTTATCCCAGTTGGGTCGGCTAAACAATGGAGCAACAGAGAGAAAATCTGTCAGTGTTCTCCAGCCTCACCTTATTGCCGTTTATAACAAACAGATGGGAGGTGTTGATCACTTTGACTGGCTCATCCAAAAATACCAGATTGATGTGAGAGGGAATAAGTGGTATTTCAACATATTCACTAACTTGATTGACACTGCTTTAGTGAATGCTTGGGTAATCAGCAAAATCGTCTCAGGAACTCAAACGTCTCTAAAGATAAACTCAAATAAGCTCTCCTTCAAAACCAATAAAAACATCCAGGACGAGTAAAGAAACTGACAGGGAGAGTGCTTCAAGATGTACGATTCGATGGTACAGGACATCGATTGGACAGAATAGAGGGAGGAAAACATCCCCATCTGGGGAGGGGACCATAAATGTCCCCAGGTCGGACTGCCTTTCCGTCGACGACCCTAAGTGTCTTGACACCCCCCTCAACTTTTTCTTCATTAACTTCTGCAACATTCGCGGTCTAAGATCTAATTTTCAATCTGTAGAACACCACCTCTCCTCTTCTAAACCTCATCTTCTTTTCCTCACTGAAACTCAGGTGTCTGAGGCAACTGACAGTAGCCCCTTTTCTGTTCCCTCCTACTTTCTCTATCCTCATTTTCGATCCAAAGCTGGATGCTGCGTTTATGTGCGCAATGACTTAACCTGCTCTCGTGCCCACGCTCTTGAATCTTCCGAGTTTTCCACCATCTGGCTACGACTACAGAGTCATTCTCATACTAAATTTATCTGTGCTGTATACCTCTCTCCTAACTCCTCTGACTATAAGAAATTCTTTGACTACTTAACTTCCAAAGTGGAGCACATTCTGACCCTCTTCCCTTTTGCAGAGATCTCCATTCTTGGAGACTTCAATGTTCACCACCAGCTTTGGCTTTCCTCTCCCTTCACTGACCATCCTGGTGAACTAGCCTACAACTTTGCTATCCTCCATGACCTAGAGCAATTGGTGCAACACCCTACTCGTATTCCTGACCGTCTTGGAGATACGCCCAACATTCTTGACCTTTTCCTGACCTCTAATCCTTCTGCTTATGCTGTCACCCTTTCTTCTCCGTTGGGCTCCTCCGATCACAATCTCTTATCTTTATCTTGTCCTATCACTCCAATCCCTCCTCAGGATCCCCCTAAGCGAAGGTGCCTCTGGCGTTTTGCCTCTGCTAGTTGGGGGGACCTGAGGAGGTATTTTGCTGATTTTCCTTGGAATGACTACTGCTTCCGTGTCAGAGACCCGTCTTTGTGTGCTGAGCGCATAACAGAGGTGATAGTGTCTGGCATGGAGGCGTACATTCCTCACTCTTTTTCTCGTCCTAAACCTTCTAAACCTTGGTTTAACACAGCTTGTTCTCGTGCTATACATGATAGAGAGGTGGCCCACAAAAGGTACTTAAGCCTTCCTTCACCAGAATCTCATGCACTTTATATTTCTGCCCGGAACTATGCCAAGTCTGTTCTCCAACTAGCCAAAAACTCCTTCATTAACAGAAAATGTCAAAACCTTTCAAGATCTAACTCCCCCCGTGATTTCTGGCATCTAGCCAAAAATATCTCCAATAACTTTGCTTCTTCTTCTTTCCCTCCTCTACTTCAACCAGATGGCACCACTGCTATCACATCTATTTCTAAAGCTGAACTCTTTGCTCAAACCTTTGCTAAAAACCCTACCTTGGACGATTCTGGGCTTGTTCCTCCCTCTCCTTCACCCTCTGACTACTTCATGCCACGTATTAAAATTCTTCGTAATGATGTTTTCCATGCCCTCGCTGGCCTAAACCCTCGGAAGGCTTATGGACCTGATGGGGTCCCTCCTATTGTTCTCCGAAACTGTGCCTCCGTGCTTGCACCTTGCCTAGTCAAACTCTTTCAGCTCTGTCTGTCAACATCTACCTTTCCTTCTTGCTGGAAGTTTGCCTACATTCAACCTGTTCCTAAAAAGGGTGACCGCTCTAATCCCTCAAACTACCGTCCTATTGCTTTAATTTCCTGCTTATCTAAAGTTTTTGAATCTATCCTCAACAGGAAGATTCTTAAACATCTATCACTTCACAACCTTCTATCTGATCGCCAGTATGGGTTCCGTCAAGGCCGCTCTACTGGTGATCTTCTGGCTTTCCTTACTGAGTCTTGGTCATCCTCTTTTAGAGACTTTGGTGAAACTTTTGCTGTTGCCTTGGACATATCAAAAGCCTTTGATAGAGTCTGGCACAAAGCTTTGATTTCCAAACTACCCTCCTACGGTTTCTATCCTTCTCTCTGTAACTTCATCTCAAGTTTCCTTTCTGACCGTTCTATTGCTGTGGTAGACGGTCACTGTTCTTCTCCTAAATCTATTAACAGTGGTGTTCCTCAGGGTTCTGTCCTGTCACCCACTCTCTTCTTATTATTCATTAATGATCTTCTAAACCAAACTTCTTGTCCTATCCACTCCTATGCTGATGATACCACCCTGCACTTTTCCACGTCTTTTCATAGACGTCCAACCCTTCAGGAGGTAAACATATCACGCAGGGAAGCCACAGAACGCCTGACTTCTGATCTTTCTAAAATTTCTGATTGGGGCAGAGCAAACTTGGTATTGTTCAATGCCTCAAAAACTCAATTCCTCCATCTATCAACTCGACACAATCTTCCAGACAACTATCCCCTCTTCTTCAATGACACTCAACTGTCCCCCTCTTCTACACTGAACATCCTCGGTCTGTCCTTTACTTATAATCTGAACTGGAAACTTCACATCTCATCTCTAGCTAAAACAGCTTCTATGAAGTTAGGCGTTCTGAGACGTCTCCGCCAGTTTTTCTCACCCCCCCAGCTGCTAACTCTGTACAAGGGCCTTATCCGTCCATGTATGGAGTATGCTTCACATGTCTGGGGGGGTTCCACTCATACTGCTGTTCTAGACAGGGTGGAATCAAAAGCTTTTCGTCTCATCAACTCCTCTCCTCTAACTGACTGTCTTCAGCCCCTCTCTCACCGCCGCAATGTTGCATATCTAGCTGTCTTCTACCGCTATTTTCATGCCAACTGCTCTTCTGATCTTGCTAACTGCATGCCTCCCCTCCTCCCGCGGCCTCGCTGCACAAGACTTTCTTCTTTCTCTCACTCCTATTCTGTCCACCTCTCTAACGCAAGAGTTAACCAGTATTCTCAATCATTCATCCCTTTCTCTGGTAAACTCTGGAACTCCTTGCCTGCTTCTGTATTTCCACCTTCCTATGACTTGAATTCCTTCAAGAGGGAGGTTTCAAGACACTTATCCACCAATTTTTGACCACTGCTTTGACCCTTTTAAGGGACTGGCATTTCAGTGGGCATTTTTTTTTTATTAGATTTTTGTTGCCCTTGGCCAGTATCCTTCCTACATTAAAAAAAAAAAAAAAAAAAAAAAAAAAAAAAAAAAAGTAAGCAAGAAGTGTGTAAAATGCAATGTGGGATTTCACATGGGAGACTGTGAGTACCTATGGCATACACTGTAAAGGATACATAACAACAACTATGGTAAATCAATTAGGCTACCCATAATGTATGTATTATGTCTATTATAATCATGTATAATTTAGCTTAATGAATTTTCAAAAGTAGGATGGAAATGCTTTACTTTGATATTAGCTCGCAAGTAGCGAAATTTCAGTTTTCCTGGTTCCCGTGGTCCTAAAGTAAGGACTTAATTTTATACATGCATATTTTGACTATAAATCGTGATTTTTCAATTTCATATGTAATTACATTTTTTTTTTTTGCAATAAAAACTATTGGACAATATGATAATTTCATAAAAATAAATAAATAAATAAATGAATAAAAAAAGCTCTAATGGGTTAATCTTGATGTTCCATAGAGCTCTGTCCTACAATTCACGCTTTTCCTATTATTCATCAAAAATCTTGATCTTACTTACTCTCCTATACACTCTTATGCCGATGACTCTGCACTTTTTTATGCCATTTGCCAGACATCCATTAATGCAAGAATTATACTACTCTGGAACGGACGCCATAGGAAGCCTGAGTTCTAATATTTCCCGAACTTCGGGATACGGAAAAATAAACCTTGTTTCGTTCAGTACCAACACAATCTCTTAGACAGATATTATTTTTTCTTTGATGACGCTTTTCCTTCTGCATTAAATATTCACTCTTGCCCTCTTTGCTGTGTCCTACTCTCTCTCTCTCTCTCTCTCTCTCTCTCTCTCTCTCTCTCTCTCTCTCTGCAGTGGACTTGTTTGCCGATGTATAGAATAGGCCTCTCATAAAAAGGGCTCCACTCATTTCTTGAGTGAAAAACTATTCGCCATATTGACTCTGCCTGCATCCCTCTCTTCCTACGACAATGCTTAATCTCTCAAGCTTACATGCACGTGGAAATACAACCAATGGATTGATAAAAAAGAAAAAAAAAAAAAAAACGTTAACTAATTGCAAATATTACAAGTTCATTATTAAATAATGTAAATGGTCTTCCGTCAGAGAGAGAGAGAGAGAGAGAGAGAGAGAGAGAGAGAGAGAGAGAGAGAGAGAGAGAGAGATTTTACATAATTATAATAATAATAATAATAATAATAATAATAATAATAATAATAATAATAATAATAATATTATTATTATTATCATTATTATTAAATCTTACCTTGATAAAATGTTTTGTTCTTCAGAATTCGTGCTTTATCAAATCTGGAAATAATGGAGCCTCGGCCACCCATCATTAAGACCTGCGTGGTAGAGCGCATATTGTTTATGTGGATGTGGACAAGTGGGCAATCGGTGAGGTGCATTGCGAGGCAAACAGGCAGGAGTCCAACTACGGTGCGGAGATGGGTGAAGCGTCTGCAGAGTGAAAAATGTTATTGCAATAAAGATTACATATCAAATCGTCTTACGTCAATATTAAACAACAGTCATTTATTCGCGAACTGTTCAGCTTTTTCGTGCAATAACCATCAGTTGAATTACTATCAGAGCGTCATGAAACCATTAGCTGCAAAACACGTCGAAATATCACATGAACAAAATTACCCATTGGTTCATCTGGACTTCTACAACACCGCCAACTCGCACGGCTCCAGTACACTACTTCCAGCAATGTCTGTACTGGGTGTGTGAAAAGAAATTTTGTCGGTATGGGAATAAGGTAACAATAAAACCCACATGTTAAAATGTTAAGAGTCATTATGGTGAGGATACTTACGATTACGTACGAAATCTATGTTGACCTAAGTTTTTAATGAAAGCTAGAAATATGGCTGACGTAGAGAACTGCACAATATAGTCTAAATGAGTTTTGATGAGAGTTAAGTATAATTTTTTGGCGTAGTCATAGCTGACATAGTTATCTTCAGTTAAACCTTGTAGAGTAACGAATTCAACCAACGACTGATATTTCTTTTTGGATCAGGAATCTTGAACGTCTGAGTGATAGTGAGACACGTGGAAACCTCTTATTCGTAATAATTACTTGCTACAATAGCTCCGAAATCCAATGACAGGACGTTACTAAGTAGCACGACACTCTCCCAAGACCAAGATATTTTGAACGCATGCCTTTTGGGCTTTTAATGTTGTTCATAGATGCTTCAGCGATGAACGTATAACATTTTACTCCTTTTATATCTTGTTATTTTTAGTGTCTTTTACTAACCATTTTACTATTTCAACCTACTATTTTTGATGCTTTGAACATTTTGTAGGGGCGCCATATGACCGTGATGTTGCAGCGCATGATTTTTTTTTTCTCGAATCAATGAATCAATCAATAAATCACATTATTGTTTACAATGTTTTACTCATCAATCACAACCCTTATGGAAAAAAGTGTATCCACCTTATTGAGATTATTACCTCCTCAAAATGGTTTAAGTGTGTTTAGTGCTTAGTGGATCTATTACTTAGGAATTACTGAGGTGCAGCATAGTAGATTCTTGAAAAGTGTAAGTACCACGCTTCACGTTCAGGACCCGGGTGAAACTGAAACTTGTTAAAAAACCTATTATAAGACAACGTTGTCTTATAATAGAGACTTCGAAACCTATGATGTTGTTAGACACAATATATAATCAACTGTTTGTACAGTATCATGTAATTTTAGCTTTCAGATTCTGAGTTAAATCTAGAAAAGAACGACGCCATATATACCGCCTATCTCTGAGACTGCTATGAATTTTGATATCATCAAGTATTATCATCAAGTGTAATATTACCATTAATTTTGTGTTTTGTTTCTATGTCAGTTTTGTTTCTATGTAAGAAAGGTTCTGTTCAAGGCCTATAAAAGGCAGTAAAAAAAAAAAAAAAAAATAAATAAAAGCCTACTGAAGGTGCTAATCCTCCAAGGGAAGGACCATACATTTCACTAGCACGATTCTTTCAAACGATTAGCATTTCTAAAGCATTTTTCCTTCGACACATGAGAGAGGACTAACGTGACACTTAGCAATGGAAAAACTCGCACCACGTAGCCTATATTGTTGTATAATTCAAACGAAATGTTATGTTTCCCCGTTTATGGTATGTTGAAATTATTTTAAGGTGAAACATTTATTAAGTGAAGTGTCGCAACTTGTCAGGTAAGGTTTTGTTGATTGCAAATCGCTTTTCCCTCATTTTTAATTTGTTTGATTCATCCAGTGCAGATGTTTCTTCAGTGTATGAAAAAATAGTAGTTCTAACATATTTACATTAATTACATATATATTTATGTATGTAAAT
The DNA here is from genome assembly GCF_035594125.1 of Scylla paramamosain. NCBI lineage: Eukaryota > Metazoa > Arthropoda > Malacostraca > Decapoda > Portunidae > Scylla > Scylla paramamosain. The sequence continues at coordinate 1,407,356 of NC_087191.1, forward strand.
CATTATATTTTCCTCATCACTTTCCAATATAGATTGTTTTTGATGTAATAAATATTAATAATAATAATAATGATAATAATAATAATAATAATAATAACAATAATAATAATAATAATAATAATAATAATAATAATAATATTATTATTATTATTATTATTATTTATTTATTTTTTTTTTTTCCAGATTTTATCACCTAGCACCTTTGAGTCTGATCCCGTGTTAGCAGTAGTAAGTGTAGGACAACTTAAGTGCCAAGCTCTTTGAGTTGCCATTGATTTGGCTATTTGGATCTAGCATAGAATATTTGCAGGCATTAACCCGATTGCAAATTGGTTTATCTGTTACAGTAATATAACTATGATTATGTTCTAAAGTATAACAATATAAAATTAGTGCTATCTCAACATGTTTATATCTATCCTTGAAAGACATATCATGGGAAATAATACAAATGATTATATAATGCTACAACCATTATATACATAAACAAGTAAGTAAATTAAGTATCCCACACTGCCGCTCTGATATCCAGGAGTTAGGTTATTATCAACCAAATCTCTCCATTTCTACTAACGATAAAGAATAATCACCATTAAAAGTATATATATATATATATATATATATATATATATATATATATATATATATATATATATATATATATATATATATATATATATATATATATAATATGGGTGGTTTTGTCATGTTTTAATTTTGAGTCATTACTGCGTTTTAATCTCATGAAAAGGCAATTAAAATCTAAAACCGAAACTGTTTTTGAATTCTTCTAAATATGAAAATTTTTTTGCTAGATCTGGTAAGTTCAAGAATGATCTTATTAAAATAAAAAAAAATCTTTAGAACACTTTATATTCTTTTTTCATTGTTTTAACTGGTTTGCAACATTTTAAAAGCAATTAGATAACCAACTGAAATTTTGCAAAGCTCTTTACCTGATATGAAAACCAATAATAGCACATACTATAATGAAATTATAGTATAGTATAATATATATATATATATATATATATATATATATATATATATATATATATATATATATATATATATATATATATATATATATATATATATATATATATATATATATTAATTAAAAACAATTAACTGAATTTGATGTAACTGAATTTGATGTAACTCACCTTAACTTAAAAAAAAAAACTTTCGTTTTTAGATTTCAATTGCCTTTTCACGAGATTAAAACGCAGTAATGACTCAAAATTAAAACATGACAAAAACCACCCATAAAAAAAAAAATAAATAAATAAAAAAATAAAGCTTTAGGAATCCCCATCAATAATTCACTATGTAACAAAAATTCAATGTTATACTATACTATAGTATAATTTCATTATAGTATGTGCTACTATTGGTTTTCATATCAGGTAAAGACCTTTGCAAAATTTTAATTGGTTATCTAATTGCTTTTGAAATGTTGCAAACAAGTTAAAACAATGAAAGAAAGAACATAAGGTGTTCTAAAGATTTTTTCTTTTATTTTAATAAGATCATTCTTGAACTGACCAGATCTAGCAAGAAATTTCTTATTTAGAAGAATTTGTCTACATTAAAAAAAAAATTATCAATCTTCCAGAATGTTCTACCAGACACTTTTAGAAGTTTCTAGAACATTTTATTTAATGTATTCTAAAACATTCTAGAATACAGTAGAAATATGCAGAAGCATCAAGAATTTTCTAGAATTACAAGAATTTTCTAGAATCATTCAAAATATTGTAAAGTAGGTTCAAGAATATCCTAGAAAGACTGAGAACACTTTCTAGAAAGACTAAGAATATTCTAGAGTACTGCTTGACAATATAAAAGTAGGGGTTTGCAAACCACCACTCAGTTCTGCTTTGGGTGCCTGAGAAGATTCATCACAAGAGGTGAAATGGCATCAACAGGCTGCAATCATTCTCCAGCTAAATTCTGCTACATATGTAATCAGTTCATCAAGACAAGAGCAAAGAATTTCTCTTTGACAGCATCTGGGAAAATATGAAATTTAGCTACTTTGGGGGCAAAAAATCATTCTAAAAACTACAACCAAACTAATTTTGACAGGAATAATGGACATTTTCTATTGTTTTGCAATGAAGAGTTGGAAAATAACGTTTGGCTCTCAAAGGTAAAAATCGTGTTACATAGTTTAATGCAGTTAATAAGAACAAAACAGTTATCAGCGTTTCAGATAGAACACTTATGACCTCAGAACGGGATGTACTTTCACTAGGACTCTCTTCCTCCCTAAATGTAAAATTATCTTAGTGAATCATTTTCTTGTCTTTGAGCATCTACCCAATACTCTTAATTACATGCCATATAAGCGCATGGAATGGGAAAGTCCGATTAAGGACATCTCTTCAATAGCTCCCTCTTCCTTTCAAGATTTTTTAACACAGTTAAACGTTCTTTCATGAAATTACCACAGGCGCTCTATGACTAACCAAATTGAAATCAGATGACTCAATTATTATCACTAAGCCTGACAAGAGCCGTGGCACATTGGGCATGAATGTACCTCATGAAAAATTTAACATTTTAGTTGATACATCTAAGTTTAAATTAATTAAAGATAAGCCTTTCCAATACATTACTAAACTTAAGATAAGCTAGCAAGACTATTGAAACAACTCCGTAAACTGAATGTTATCATTAAAGACTTTTTTTTAACCACCTATTTAAAAGTGATTCGTCTCCCGGCATCCTATATTTCCTTCGAAAAAGTCACAACGTTGTTAATCCTATTAGGGCTATCCTCAGTACCATTGATACTATTAATTATAAAATAGTTAAATATTTCCTCTCCATATTAAAACTACTTACGTCAAATAAATTCACCTTAAAAAATTCTTATGATTTTGTTAAGTAAATAAATAAATTAGAGGTTCACAACACTGTCGTGGCTAGCTTTGATATTGTCACTTTTCACTAATATTCCCCTTGATGAAACCATTCAAATTATTTGTAAAGAACTATTTAAGGACCATGACAATTATACTAATATATATATATATATATATATATATATATATATATATATATATATATATATATATATATATATATATATATATATATATATATATATATATATATATATATATATATATATATATATATATATATATATATATATATATATATATATATATATATATATATATATATATATATATATATATATATATATATATATATATAGGGCTTCGGTCCCTGCTGCGCTCTACTTAGGAGAAGAGGTCTACCCATACTAGCAAGGTCGCCACAGACTAAATGGTTATTGTCGTTAGGCTGACAGTATGGGCAAACTGGTGCCGCTCACCAGAGGGGCGAACTTTTGATATATATATATATATATATATATATATATATATATATATATATATATATATATATATATATATATATATATATATATATATATATATATATATATATATATATATATATATATATATATACGAGTATATATATATATTAGACTATTAGATCTGGCAATTAAAGATTCCCCTTTCATATTTAATAATAAATCATATGTCCAAGTTGACGGTGCGACTATGGGTTCCTGCCTTGGCCCTACTCTTACTAATGTTTTTTTTTTTTTTTGTCATCACGAAACTAAGTGGTTAAATGAGTGCCCCAGTGAATATAAACCTATGTTTCATAGAAGATATGTTGACTTTTTTTTTTTTTTCACTCTCAACACATCCCTAAATTTATAAGTTATTTAAATTCTAAAAACCCTAATATTGAATTCACGTGTGGCACGGAAAACGATGGTTCTACTCCGTTCTTGTAAGGAATAGTGACTCGTATTAACAACCAATTGCACACTGCAGTTTATCGCAAACTAACCTCCACAGCCCTGATAATTAATTATTCATCTTTTATTTCTCGATTGTTTGGGATTAATGCTATCAGAACTCTATTGCATTGCTGCTGCACTATCTTCCAGCTGGTTCACTTTTGACCATGGTGTTAACTTTCCTAGGACATTTTTCCATAACGAATTTCCGTTGAGCGTCATTAATAATACCATTTACAATTTATCAAATTTAGCCAACCTTCCTCTAATGACACAGACGGCACGTAAGGAATACGTAAAACTATCTTACTATGGCCATCTTAGCTATACTATTAGAAAGAGATCCACTATCTTACTTAAAACACAATATCCTGACACCAAGTTCATTTTTATTTTCGCCAACACGTTTACTATTGCCTCTTTTTTTATTTTATTTTATTTTTTTATTTAAAGATAGTGTTCCTGCTGGAATTATCTTTAACATCATTCATGAATTTACTTGTTCGAGTTGCAAGACTTGATATATTGGAGAAACCAGCAGGAAACTAACACATAGAATCATTGAACATAAGTGTAATTCGACACGTACACGGAAACAACTAGCTCATTCATCATTCTTAGCAATAAGAACACATTCACACACACACATGATCATCCCTTAGAGGAGAAAGATTTCAATACATTATATAAAGCTGACGCACATACAAACCTTTAAATATTAGAAACTATTTACACTGAACACTTAAAGCCTGAATTAAACAACGAATTGTCATCGACACAGTTATATATTTTATAAACTCTGTTCGAAGCTTTGGGTTCCGATATCATAACCATTCTAACCCACACATCGCCACTCTGTCCTCACCACACTACCAGCGGGAACACACAAGGTACGTTTTTGCCCATACTACACCCTTATCTTTATTGTTTTTCCTCTCCCAAAGGGAAAACCTTATCAACATACATCACTGCTCTCTCTCTCTCTCTCTCTCTCTCTCTCTCTCTCTCTCTCTCTCTCTCTCTCTCTCTCTCTCTCTCTCTCTCTCTCTCTCTCTTTTAGCAATTTATTTACCTGTGTTGTTTCTTTGTTCATTGCTCTAATGTTTACCGTTCGTTGTTTTTTTTCACTTTGCCGTCCCCTCCATGGAATACTTTAGTGGTTTTGTGTATATATATATATATATATATATATATATATATATATATATATATATATATATATATATATATATATATATATATATATATATATATATGTGTGTGTGTGTGTGTTATATACTTTCTTTTATGATATAGTCAATTGTGTTTCAATTTTTAGCCTTCTGCGTAAGATGAAACGTTGCAAGTAATAAATGAAGACGATACTTTGGTCTCTCTCTCTCTCTCTCTCTCTCTCTCTCTCTCTCTCTCTCTCTCTCTGTATGGCGTTTGGCATCTGCTAAACCTTCCAGACTTATTTTTGTGGCCCGCAAAAGGTACTTGAGCTTTCCATCCCTTTAACCTCATGCACTTTGTATTTCTGCCTGGAATCATGCGGTCTATACCCCAACCAGGTAAAAAAATCAATAGAAAATGCCAAAATTTTTGTAGATCTAACTCGCCGTGATTTCTGGCACCTAGCAAAAAATATTTAATAACTTTACTTTATCTTTCTGTTATTTATTTCAGCCTGATTTTCCTAATGGGAAATGTCTTGTCATGGTGGAGGGACTTGCGTGTCCCTTATGAAGTGGTGAGGAGGGCTAGAGGGGGCTTTGGTCCCTGCTGCGCCCTACTTAGGAGGAGAGGCCTACCCATACTAGCAAGGTCGCCACAGACTAAATGGTTATTGTCGTTAGGCTGACAGTATGGGCAAACTGGTGCCGCTCACCAGAGGGACAAACTTTTGAGATCGTCCTGTGTTGGACGGTTGGGTGTCTACTCCTGAATATAAATCAGAATTTTATTGCTTCTACTGCAGGGAAGCTCACCTGCCACGTTCTAGGCAATACAAGAGCTGGACATTCTTCAGCTGGCTAATTCTCAGTTCATTAGTCTTGGTATTGCCTGTCAAGAACTTCTGTTTAGGCAGAAGGATAGTATGGCAAAGACATACGCTTCTTTCACTCTAGTTCTTCCATGTCTACATCTAATCCTGTTGTAGCACATTCCCGCCATTTTCAACTTTTCTACTATATCTTCAGCAAAGCCCTCCACTGCATCTTCAGCGACTAAATCATAGAATCATTACAGGAGTTTACATTACAGAAGTCCACGTTCCCATGGATTCTCAACCACGAACACCTCCCAAGGTTTTTTAAGCCTCAACAGACACACACAAGGAAATCTCTCGAAATTCCCCCTCAGTTACACCAGAAACGTTCCCGGGGATCTGCCAAGTCCCCCTAGACTCGACGTTACTCCTAGAAAGATTCCTTTCGGAGTATCAGATGGCCCTGAGCCGGACATAAATAATCAAAGTGATGTGTCCCCATCTGATAGCTATATTAAGAGTTTCTCTGCATGCCCATCCCTTAGTGGGAACCACTTTGTCATATCGAGGGGGGCTTGCGTGTCCCTATGATATGGCGAGCGAAGCTAGTGGGGGTTTCGGCCCCTGCTCCGCACTACTTAGGGGAAGAAAGCTACACATGCTAGCAAGGGATGCAACTTTTGAGGTCGTCCTGTGTTGGATGGTTGGGTGTTTGGGCTGGGATGCCTTGTGTGGGGGATGTCTTAGCTGTGGTGGACAAACTTTCGAATCATGAGGGGCCACTTTTTTAAAACGAGTGGCCTCCATGAGGTCAAGGTACACTGTTCACGGCGGCCAGCGCTCGCCCACCTCGTAATCCCGGTTCGTGGTTTTCTTTTGCCTATGGAGCAATTTGATTTTTATAATATGCTCATGGGAAAACACAGAAGTTCATCTGGTCCTCGAAGGGCACTCGAGACGTCACTCTGGTCGTGATAGTAATGTGCAGGCTGCAGCTCGTACTCCCCCTGCTGTTGCTTCTCTTGATGGAAGGCCCTTTGGGTCAGTTGTTGAGTGTTTTCTTGACATTAGTGTCTACGCATCCATGTCATACCGTGCTATTCATTCAGTTTTCAAGCCTTTCGGAACAGTTCTTCGTATCCATCTCAAATATGACGGCGATTGTCTCTCTAATCGGTGCGATGTGACATTTACATCTGACCTTGCTGCTAAAGCTGTTCTTCAGATAATAAAATTTCTGTGTTTTGGAGACAACAACTTAATTGCTGAGATTATTAATCTAAGTAGTGTAAATGACAGCGAGAATGATTATTGTCCTAATGTCTTTGAAGAATGTGCTTCCAAAGTTCGCCATCCATCTGCATCTTACTGGTTGGTAGGATATTATAGGGACGGTCGAGGAAACTTTATTCACGGTGTCAAATATCTAGAAATGGAGATTGGAGTGACCCCTAAAAATAAAGTGTAAAAAATATGGCGAAGGCTTCTTGATCTGAGCTAAAAAATTTAACACAGGCAATCATGCTCCTCCATCTATCTTGCCCTTCTGATGGAATCTTTGAATCCATCAAACCATACCGAACATTCAATTACTGTAAAGGACAATCAGGACTCAGATGATGACATTCACTTATGTCCTCATAATTTCAATGTACAATTTGTGCAGTTGTTCCTCACTGGAGGAGCAACTGTACAAATCGTCCCTGGTGCGGTCACTGTTCTGCCCTTGACTCACATCCTACTCCTGAATGCGAATCGGAACCTTATTGCTTCTCCTGAAGGGAAGCTCATCTGCTACTTTTTCATCAATTCATTAGTCTCTGTAGTGCCAGGCGGGAACTTTTTTTTAAACAGAAATATGGAAGGGGTTCAAAGCACATGTGACGTGCGGGATCCATGTGTCCCACGTAATGCTGTGTGGATTTATCAATGTACGTAGACAAGTGATGACTTTTCTATTAAGTCTTTCCACAACTCCGTTACTTTCCGGTTTGTAGGCGTGTACATTTATTTTCTTTATGTTGAAAATGCGACATATTTCTGCTAGAATAGCGTTATTAAATTCAGAACCATTGTCAGTGATGATAGTTTTTGGGGTTGTGTATGGACAAATTACTTTTTCAAATATAGCTGTAGCGATTGTCTCTGCTTTCTTGTTCTGTATTGGCTGTAAAATGCAAAATCTGGAGAAATAATCGATGATTACTAGTAAATATTTAAATCCATTTTCAGATAGAGGCAACTCCAAGGTATCAAGGTAAATTCTATCCCACAGTTTCTCAGGAATTGGGTAACTCAACATTGGTGCTGGTGTGCGTGTGTGTTCTTTTGCTTCTGCGCAAACGTTACAATTATCTATATGATTGTAGATTTGTTTTCTCATGTCTGTCCAATAGTATTTCAGTTGTGCTTGTCTATAAGCCTTTTCTTTTCCAGGGTGAGAACTAGTTGCACAATCATGAATGAAGTTTAAAACATTTGGTACCAACTCTTTGGGTATAACTAACTAATTTCACTTTTCCACGTGATACTCCTTTGCATATTATTTCGGAATTGCGGTAGAGCAATCCATTATGTAATTGGAATTCCGATAGTTTATATTTCTTTGGTAGTGTCTGTGCTTCTCTGTCTGTATTACTTTCAAGGTGCTCTATTATTTGCTTCAAAGTGTCATCTTTTCTCTGTTCTGAGTATACAAGTTCAGTGTCTAATGTGGTTAGTTCTTGGATACTGCATACTACACCATTTACTTCTCCGTGTGAGACTATGTTTCGTGATAGGGCATCGGCTGCTGTATTTTTCTTTCCTTGTATGTATTCAAAGTTTATTTCATAATTCTGCAGTGTCACACACCAACGTGCTTAAATTCTTGTGTTTAAACAGATTCTGAATTGCGGTGTGGTCTGTTCACACTCTAATCTTGTAACTCAATATGATATCTCTGAAGTGTTCTAGGCAATAAATCTCTGTTAGAGTCTCGCGTTCTGTGATGCTATAATTCTTTTCTGCAGCTGCGCAAAGTCTGGAAGCATATGCAATTGGGTGTGGATTACTATATTTTTCCTGCATTAGTATTCCTTCTAACCCTATGTCAGAGGCATCTGTACACAAGATGAACTCTTTTGTGTAAGATGAACTCTTTTGTGTAATCTGGAAAAATCAATAGTGGCGAACTTGTGAGGTTTTCTTTCAGTGTTTCAAATGGTTTGGTTTGGGAAGGACCCCAAGAGAATGTAGAATTCTTTTTCAGGAGTGAACTCAATGGTTGTGCTATGTCAGCGTAATTCTTGATGAATTTTCTATAATATCCTGTCAGTCCTAAGAAACTTCTTACTTTTTCAACTGAGGTTGGTTGAGGAAATTGTTTTACGACATCTACCTTTGACTGTACTGTCCTCAGACCTTGAGTGTTTATTTGATGACCCAAGTAAGTTACTTTCTCCTGTAGAAAGCGACATTTTTTCCAAATTGATCTTTAATCCTGTTGATAATGTAAGTAAGTGGGCTACGAAAACGAAACTGATAGTGACCTGTTGGTGTAGAGAATGCTGTCAATGGACGTGAAGCTTCATCGAGCTCAATTTGCCAAAATGCAGATTTTATGGCAGTTGTGCTAAATAACTTATTTGAAGTGCCTAGACTTCGAAGAACATCTGAAATGACTGGAAGTGGAAGTCTGTCTGGAATGGTTTTCTTGTTGAGTTCCCTCTAATCAATCACTGGTTTCATGGTGCCGTCCGGTTTGGGCACAAATATAAGTGGAAAATTCCACTCACTGTCACTAGGTTCTATGACATCTTGTGACAACATATCTTCAATCAATTTATCAACAATGGCAAGTTTAGAATGCGGTAGTCTATATGCGGGAACGTAAATAGGCTGTGTTCCTGGCTTGAGTTTGATTTTGTGCTGCAATAGAGTTGTTTTACCCAAGGCTTCTCCTGGCAAAGCAACTGTTACTTTATGCAGGTGTAGTAGGTGTACTAGTTCTTTCTCAAGATCTGGACGACTAGTGGGAGCGAGGTGTTTCTTTATCTCTTTCTCACTCTGTGAGGGTTCTTGTAGCGAAAGCACTTGTGCTATTTGTTCATCTTTATCAGAGCTAAAGTCTTGATTATTGATTATTTCTACAGCTTTACTGACTTGGAAACGTCCTAACTCTGTTCCTTTCTTAATGGGTACGTCTGTGTGAAGCGTGTTGATGACAAATACTTCAGATTTACCGCTGTTTGTATGGTAAAGACCATTTTTTAAGTTTATTCCACGAACACGCGATGACTCACTTTTTTAAGGCAATCGCTATCACATGGTCACTTATTCCTTTTAGACTAACATTTACCTTGCAAATCGACTGAGCCTGCAACAGCGTGCACTCTGTTACAGAATCTGAAACAATTTTCAAGGCTTCGGTTGGTGCATACTGTTTGTTCTTTTTGGTTGTCAGTGGGGAATTTGTCTTTTCATAACGATCCGTAGGAATGCAATTCTCGTCAAGTACTGGTGATAAATTGCTTAAGTACTGCTCTGCCACGTTGTTATCTGAGGGAACTGTGTTTACTACAGTCTTACAATGCTGACTAACTGGTGCCACGACATCTTGGCTGCGGGTGTTAACGAATGGTAGAAACTTGTAAGATATTTTAACTCCTTCCTTCGCAGGGAAGATAGTTATGTCTTCATCTCGCATTGTGTCATATCCAATGAGCAAGTTTCCTGGGAACGCTTGCTGTTCTACCACAACAGCTGTTAATTTAAACATGTAATAGTTCCCAAAAGTTACATTTATCTGTGTTTCTCCTACAGGTGTGAGTTTGTTTCCGGTGACTCCCTGAATGTTGAATGTGCTTGGCTCAATAATGACCAAACCAGGTTTCGCTTTTCTTAGAAAATCTAGACTGATTAAGTTAATACGTGCTCCTGTGTCTAGAAACATGTGACTGAGTTCATTGAACACTCGTCCGGCTATGAGCGGACCTCCGGAGTTGTCATTTATATAGATAACTTCCTTTACTTCCTGGCTTTTATCTAAGTTGGAGTGCGATGGCTGTGCTTTGGATTCTTTTATTTCCTGGTTCTGATGAAGTGACTACGTTGTACCGTTTTTTTCTTTTTGGCCATTGACTTCTAGCACGACAGTCTGCTGTCCTATGCCCTATTCTGTGATGATAAGTACACCAAGGAGGACTTCTACATACTGATTCTTTGTGACCTTTATACTGACAGTTGGAACAGGTGATATTAGCGTAGCAGTCCCTTGCTGAGTGTCCAAGTTTGTGGCAATTGTAACATTCAGTTGTTTGTCTTTGTCTAGAGGGACTCCTACCTATATGGGATGTTGATGCTCTGGTTCTAGATTGTGATCCTCCTTGCCTTTGTGTGGTTGGTGTGCGTGAGTCTGAGCTAGCAGCTAACACATATGTGTAGCGGGACACAAGTCACCGCTCCTAGCACTCCGTTTTCTGTTATATTTTCACCCTTCCGTTTTCACTCTCTCTACTGCACAGGCTTTTGTCTTTCATATCTTTTTCATCACTTTATACATTTCTCTTACTTGTCACATTCTGTGCACGCTCTTTGACACATGTGTTACACATCTTCTCAATACATCTTATTACTCCTTTCTTCACACAGACATACACACACACATACACTCTCTTTTTCTATAATTTTGTGTGTGTCGTTTGTTATGTTTAAGTAATTTTTGTATATATTGTTCATGTTTTTGCTGAATAAACAGAGAGACGGAGAGAGAACATCACCGCGCCGTCCACACCTCTTCCCCGCTCTCCTCATAGGCAACAGCTCGCCGGTTCGCCCGCTGCTTGAGCTGCTCTGCCTTCCCTTGTGTCCCGGTGTGAGACACTCCTCACTCAGACTCACTCAACTCGCCTTGCTGCTCGGACGTGAGACTCATTACTGAGCTGCTCTGCTGACGCACCACTGCCAGCACCAGCTCTCCCTTCCCGGTGAGAGCTCGCCCGGGTGGTGTCCTTCACTCCTTCCCCTTCCCCATCCTCCCTGCTCCCTGCTTCTTTACCATCAGACAAACAGAGCGCGGACCCAGGACGCTCCTGAGAGTGACCCTCAGGAGTTATGGTGGCTCTAGTGGCTCTGGTGGCTAAAGCTGTGGGGTAGGCTCTCCCTCTACTTCTGATTATTTTCCTTTCGCCTCCCTCGGGAGGCAAAGTCTTGGTTAGGGTTAGGCGTGGGATAGGGTCACTCCGACGGCTGTTAGCAGCCGGGTGGCTAAACTATTTCCACTCAGGTAGGCTCCTTCCATTCTGATTTACTGTCTTTAGTGGTGTGGTGTGTCGGGCTTCGGCCCCAATTAGGATTTATTGTATGTCGATCTTCTGAAAATGCCGAGAGTGAAGATCAAGCACCCAGACCCCACGGGTCACAACAAGATTCGCCTACTGAGAATTCTGTCTGAGAACCTTATATACGCCACCAAGATCATCCAGACTATTGATTCGTACATCGTCCTCACCAAAACTGATGCTGACACTGACTCTATATTCTCGGCCCAGACACTGACCACTCTCAAGGACGAACACTTCACCCCTGTTTTGCCCCCTGAAATAAGGGCGAAACGAACAATAATACTTTTGAATCTTGATGATCACATATATTCCAAGACAGAAAAAGACATCGAAGAAGAACTCATCACTGAGAACACTTTCCTGAATGAAGGGATAGATAACATCTACAAAATCCCTAAAACTAAAATCGTGAAAGTAACTCTATGTAGCTCCACAGCTGCTAAGAAGGCCACTGACAACGGCCTATTAGCATTTCATATGAGCATCCCTCACTATAACATCAAAACAGAAGAATATATCCCGGTCATGATGTGCATGAGATGTTATGCCATCGAAGATCACCCCACCAGTAAATGCAGCACACCCAAGGACTTCCAGATATGCTCAGAGTGCGCTGAATTAGGACATACCTGGAAAGACTGCAAAAACACAAATAAAAAATGCATAAACTGTCAGGAGCCACACAGAACACTTGCATACAAATGCAAGAAAAGAAAAGAAGCAATAGAGCTAAAAAAGAAGACCTCACAAACTACAAACACCAAAACATACAGCCAAACACTCACCACACAAAATACCAACACACAACAACTCATGGACAAAGACACAAGTGCTAAAATCATGTCCTGCATGCTCCACGCCCACATGATTAATGCAGTAACCCCAGGCTGTTATAATGACGAGTTCAACAGAGCTCTCGCCCTCAACAACCTTCCAAAAATAAACCTACCAACAAATCCCCCCTCAAAACAAATTCTAACAATGATCACTACTAATAACAACCTTGATACAAATGATTCACTGCTACAACAACAACAACAACAACAACAACAACAACAACAACAACAACAGCAAACTCAACAAGAACCAGAGAGCCAACAACAAGATTTCGTTACACAAACCGAACAAGATATGCCTCCTCTTGAGAAAATATCTGGACAAGCAATAGGTCTGCAACTAATCACTAGGAAAAGTGAAGGCTGGTCTAAGCAAAAGATAATAGACCTGAAAGATTTGAAAGTGGGAATAGATACTGGTATGTATAAATACAGATACCGAAATCCAACTTACACTGATCAGGAAATTTTGCTATACATGATTAACAATGACATTGATCTCACAAACTGTTGGTGCACATGTGACAACTCGCAATTCACCAAAATACGTAACGGGCTCCTCCAAGACCTCACTCCACCTCCCAGTAAAGCCCAAAAACAGAAACACTCATACAGACACAGATACTCCTCAAATTAAAACTCCTCTCAACAAACACTACAGCCCACAAACTACCACTAACAAACACAAACAAAACACATACACTAAACATGGACACACTTACAGTCATACAACACAATGTTCACACGTGGAGAACAAATAAATTTCTGCTCACTAACACATATTTACAATACAACCCTGATATTATTTTGCTTAATAGCACCGGAATAAAAGACACAGAACAAGTTAAAATATTTGGTTATAATACATACAGAATCAACAGTGAAAACACGTTACATGACGGATCTGCAATACTAATAAAGAACACTATAAGACACTTTATTACAGACGATTTCGACACAGACATATTGCAAGTAACAATAAACACCAATACAGGTCCAGTTAACATAGCCACTACATATCTTCCACCGCGAAGACCATACCTTCCCTTTCCAGATTTCCACAGATTAGCCACACAAAACACATCTACATACATTATAGGGGATCTCAATGCTAGACATACTATATTAGATAACCATGACTGCAATACCGTAGGCAAAGCAATTAAAAAACTAATTGATAATGGAAAATTAATTTTCCAAGGACCACACTTTAAAACCTACTTCGGTAGTCGTCACACCTCCACACCTGATATAATACTTACTAATAACAAAACGTACCATAACATGCAAATACAACCGGGTCCTATCACATCTTCTGACCACATACCAATCATAATGACACTATCTACACAAGCCATAAAAACACCCATTAACCCAACACCAAACTTTAACCTGGCTAACTGGGAAATGTTTACTCACGACATAGAGGAAGCACACAAAAATATAGACACAAATCCTTACATGACCATACAACAACTGAATACATCTTTACAACAATGGACTAACACTATAAAAAATGCAATGAAGACACATATACCCTTAAAAAGAAAGAAAATACTGCAAAAACCATTAACTAATAACACTATAAAATATCTCACATATTGTGCAAAAAATATCACAGACGTATGCAATCACACAGGGTGGACTCCCCTAAAGTTTGCCACATTAAAAAGAATAAAATATGCAATAATAAAAGAGTGTACAAACATTAAAAACAGCCATTGGGAAAATAGAATATGTAAACTTATAGAAGCACATAAAGACTCAAAGAAATTTTGGTCACAAATAAAATTACTTAAGGGTAACACAAAAATCACAGAAAACTACATATTACACAACAACGAAAAAATATATGATTTAAAACAGCAAGAAGAAATATTTAGAAGTATATGGAGCAAAAACTTCCAGATAACACGTGAAGAAAACGAAGCATTCGACCTACACACAGACAATACAGTCACGCAGTATATTACTAATAACACACAACAGTTTACACCTTTTCAACATGGAGACCCGGGCAGACTAGATGAAAATCACCCACTCCTTTACAAAGTAACAACAGACACACTAAAACACATGATTAAAGGGCTAAAAAATAATACTCCTGGAGAAACTCAAATAAATAAAACAATATTACAAAAACTACCCACAGAATCAATATCTACACTTACAAAATTATTCAATATATCTTTATCTATGGGGTATTTCCCTGATATATACAAACACGCCAAACTCAAATTAATCCCCAAGCCTAAAAAGCAACCAACAGACCCTAATAACTATAGACCAATCTCCCTGCTTGAAGTTCCAGGCAAATTATTTGAAAAGTTCATTAACAAAAGACTTCAAAATCATCTAGAAACACATAACCTCATCCCTACAACACAACATGGATTTAGACAAAAAAGATCGACTAACACAGCCATAGCAACACTCTCAGAAACACTCAGCAACGCTCTCACAACAAACAAAGTTACTACAGCTGTTACTCGGGATATATCTAAAGCTTTTGATAAAGTATGGCACAAAGGCCTCAAATATAAGTTAACATCTGTACATCTGCCTGACATTTACATAAAACTATTAAGCAGCTTCCTAGACAAAACTATTAAGCAGCTTCCTAGACGGCAAAAATAACAATAAAAACACACACAGGCCCCCCAATTCCTTTGCTAAGTGGAGTACCACAAGGAAGTAATATTTCGCCTACACTTTTCTCCATATACACTGCAGACCTCCCACAACCAGGCCCACACTGTACTCATATATCCTATGCTGACGATGTTACACAAATAATTTCACAACCAGGCAATAGCAGAAAATTCCTAGCACGTAGGGTGGAAAGAGAAATAATAAAAATAAACGAGTATGAACTTAAATGGAAAATAAAAACAAACATAAATAAATTTGCTATACTCCCAATCTCAATAACGAAAACAGATCCAATACATATAAACAATCAAATTTTACCTTATACAAAGCAAGCTAACATCCTAGGATTAACAATAAACAGCAAAGGATACACGCAAAGGATACACCCAACACGTTAATAGTAACATTAAAAAAGCAAAACATGTGCTTTATACTCTAAAAAGATTTCAACAGCTTACAACCAACATAAAATTACAATTAATTAAAGCTTGCATTATTCCCATTTTAATATATCCAGACTATCCTCTAGTAACAATTTCAAATAATGCAATTCGTAAGCTTCAAAGAATACAAAACAGCTCATTAAGATTTGCATATAATGAGAAATATCCCTACACGAAAACCTGTGAGGAGCTACACATACTTAGCAATATAAAACCAATAAATATTTTACTTTACGAAAGAGCATCTAAAACAAAACACACATTACAGCATACATTACAAGACACAAATTACATACGCATAATAACAGACAATATAAATAACAACAATGAGCATACATGGTTCAGGAAAACATCTAAAGCACTGGAAACTATACAACCACATCCAATATACACATAGAAATTACTAAGCACGCGAAATTAATAATAACCATAACCGCAGCCTCCTTCTAATAAGTAATAATAAGTAATGGGAGCGAGGAACCGCAAATCATGATCTGAACCAGCAAGGCGTACAGCCCGCCACCTGTTATTCTCTCACTTTATTTCAATTTCACCAAGTCTATTCCCTCCAACTCTTAGTCTTTCCCCCCCCCTAATTTCACCACCCTGTCTATCCCCCCCCCATCTGCATCTGCATCTGAATAAACAGAGAATACCTAGGCTAAGTTTCCTTTACCAGAGCTACACTGTTATGACACTGGAAACTGTTACCCTTCAAGGACTAAACACTGCTATGACCAAGAGTCATAGTTGGGAGCCTACACTTCTCGCTTGAGCAACTTCCAGGCGGCCAAGTAACACCTCACCTTCGCTACAATTGGTGACCCCGTTGTTCCGGAGTGAGCAGCCAAGTCCACCCTGCTGCTATCCTCCAACCACCTGGCCAAGAAGACGCGGTCGCCTACGGGCGGATCTTCCGGCAGCTGCCCCTTCGCCGGTGTGACCGCCTCCAGCAGCAGACCCCGGCCGCCACCCCGCCGGCCGCCGCCCCCAACCGCCCGTATGCCGCGCCCGGCCGCCCTCACGGCGCCCCACCCCGCGGCACCCTCCAGCTGGCCCTCGCCACTGGCCAGCAGTCTCTCCCAGTCGCGGACGCTCCTCCACGTAACTTCTGCCGGCCCCTCCAGTTTCCTGCTGTTACCTGGAGCCCTCCCACTGGCCTTGTCCCGCCTCCATCTACAGCTCTTCATTGGGGATTACCTACGGTCCATCGCCCAGGATTAACACTGTCATCCGTGGATTACTTACAGTGCGGTGCCAAGG
The DNA here is from genome assembly GCF_035594125.1 of Scylla paramamosain. Classification (NCBI taxonomy): domain Eukaryota; kingdom Metazoa; phylum Arthropoda; class Malacostraca; order Decapoda; family Portunidae; genus Scylla; species Scylla paramamosain. Next base: position 1,424,680 of record NC_087191.1, read on the forward strand.
ATAACGTACAGTTCGTTCAGTGGTGAGTGCAGTGCCAAGGATAACGTACAGTTCGTTCAGTGGTGAGTGAAGTGACATTGCCCCAATTCGGCATCTCTCACCGCTGTGGCACCCGGTCACACCGGCGCCTCACGCCTTCACTCCTCACCGCTGTGGCTCCCGGACTTTACGGCGCCTGTAGTGTACTTTACACAGTCACGTGGTGGTCCACTCAGCACAATGCCTGATGACGTCGACTCCGTAGCCTCCATCTCAGCAGAAGACACTACGAAGCAACTTGTTGAGCTTGTCTCACAGCTTATACTTGAAGTGAGAGATCTTCGGAGAGAGGTCAGAGAACGCTCATGCTCACGTTCGCGTTCTTCCTCCAGTCACCACTTCCGGCGCCGCCAGCGTTCAAAGAGTAAGACGCCGGAGACTTCTAGTTTCTGCTACTACCATGAAGAGTTCGGAAAAGACGCAAGAAATTGTAAGGCTCCCTGTACCTTCGCCAAGTCTTTAAACCCCAACAGCGAGCACTAGCGGCGCATAGTGTTCGCGACACCTCGTCTGCGCTACTGAAGTTGTATGACCCTCTCTCCTGGACCAAGTTCCTCATCGACTCTGGTGCAGACGTCAGTATCCTCCCTGCCCCTGGTGTACACCGGACGTTGCCTCCCCTCCTTCACTTTCACGCCGCCAATGGTACGGAGATTCCTGTGTACAGTCGACGCACCTTGCAACTTCACCTGAACCTCCGCCGTACCTTCGAGTGGACGTTCTACGTAGCAGCTGTCACGCAACCAATTCTAGGTGCTGACTTCCTCCGACACTTCGCTCTCCTAGTGGACATCAAGGGTCGGAAGCTGCTCGATCCTCTCACCTCAGTCACAACAAAGGGACAGGTCACTCATGGTGATAGCACACAGATCTCCCTCGTCAAGGCAGACCACCAGTTCTCCTCCCTGCTGAAGTCCTTCCCTACGCTGACGCAGCCGTACTCAGCCAGCAAGCCGGTCACACACCACGTCTCGCACCACATCGAGACCAAGGGACCTCCTACCCACGCGAAGGCCCGCCGCCTAGCTCCAGAGCGCGCCAGACAAGCCAAGGCAGAGTTCGAGTCCCTCATTCAGCAAGGCATCATACGGCCCAGCTCCAGCAACTGGTCTTCCGCTCTCCACATCGTGCCTAAGAAAAATGGCGAACTACGACTATGTGGAGACTACCGCGCTCTCAACTCGCGCACCGTCGAGGACAGGTACCCAGTGCCTAACATCCAGGAGTTCTCTTCTCAGCTCTCCGGATGCACCTACTTCTCGAGGATCGACCTTGTGAAAGCTTTTCACCACATCCCCGTCCATCCAGCGGACATTCCGAAGACTGCTCTCATCACACCCTTCGGATTGTTCGAGTACGTCAAGATGCCCTTTGGTTTGAGGAATGCCGCTCAAACCTTCCAACGCTTCATTGACGAAGTCCTTCGAGGTCTCCCCTTCTGCTTCGCGTACATCGACGACCTCCTCATCGCCAGTCCTGACGCAGAGACGCACCAACAGCACCTCCAGCAAGTACTCACCCGTTTGCAAGACTACGGGGTGCAAGTCAACGTCGACAAGTCTGTGTTTGGGGTCCCCTCCATCACCTTCCTTGGCCACACTGTCTCCTTGGAAGGCATCACTCCACTGCAAGAAAAGTGTGAGTCCATCCAGAACTTCCCCAAGCCTACAACACAGCGCCAACTCAAGCAATTCCTGGGGATGCTGAACTACTACAACCGCTTCATCCCCAGCTGCTCACTACTTCTTCAGCCCCTCTACGCGATGATCAAGCCTTGCAAGAGACGACAGTCCATCTCCTTAGTCTGGACTCCAGCCACTGAGGAAGCTTTCACAGCAGCAAAACAAGCTCTCAGCTCCGTCTCATCTCTCAGCTTCCCTGCCCCAGATCCCATCATCTCTATTGCCACAGACGCTTCTGACATCGGCATCGGAGCAGTTCTACAGCAGTATGTCGACGGAGGTTGGAAACCGCTCTCTTTCTTCTCAAAGAAATTTAACAAGGCGGAATCCAAGTACAGTACTTACGACAGGGAACTTCTCGCCGTCTACAAGGCCATCAAGCGTTTCCGGTACTTCGTGGAAGGTCGCAACTTCCATGTATACACCGACCACAAGCCACTCACTTCGAAGTCCCTGCACATCAAGACCTCCTGTTCACCGCGACAACTGCGTCACATCGACTTCATCTCGCAGTTCACCACGGATTTGCGCTACGTCAAAGGTGAACACAACCCCCCAGCTGATGCTCTCTCGCGCAACATCTCTGCTGTGTCATCTTCTCCCATCGACTACACTGCCATCGCTGCTGACCAGGCCAACGATGAAGAGCTGCGGCAACTCCAAGACAACCCCGCACTACAGATGAAGAAGATACAACTCCCAGGAACCACAGTGCACGTTTACGCTGACACTTCCACCGATTCCTGTCGGCCCTACCTGCCGAAGACCCACCGGTATCGTGTTTTTCGTCAGCTGCACGACCTCTCCCACCCTGGCATCCGAGCATCTCAGCAGATGATGACCTCACGCTTCATCTGGTCTGGCATCAACAAAGACGTCAGGCTGTGGACCCGCACATGTGTCAAGTGCCAAGCCTCCAAGGTGTGGCGACACACACGCTCTCCTGCGGCCGCCTTCACTCCAGTCTCTTCACTGTTCGACCACGTGCATGTCGACATCGTTGGACCACTACCCTACTCTGACGGTTACCGGTACCTTCTCACCTGCGTCGACCGCTTCACACGCTGGCCGGAAGCTGCACCTTTGGCTGACATCACAACGGACTCCGTCGCACGTGCCTTCATCACTACTTGGATCTCCAGGTTCGGTGTCCCTCTCAGCCTCACTTCTGACCGTGGCAGCCAGTTCGAGTCCAGTATGTGGTACAAGGTGATGTCACTACTAGGCATCCAACGCTTCAGGACAGCCAGTTACCACCTGCAGGCAAACGGCACCGTTGAGAGATTCCACCGTCAGCTGAAGTCTTCCTTAGCTGCCTCTGCCACACGTGCAGACTGGTCCCAGGCACTTCCTCTCGTCCTCCTTGGCATACGGACATCACTAAAGGAAGACCTACACCACTCCTCCGCCGAGCTCGTTTATGGTACCAAGCTCAGGTTACCTGGTGAACTCCTAACTCCTGCACCTCGCTCTACTCCTTGCAGCGTTCAGGACTTTGCTGCCAACCTCTCTGACTTCATGCAGCGTCTACAGCCTGTCCAGCCTCGCACGTCTCCCTCCAAGACTTTTGTCAGCCAGGATCTGGACACTTGCACGCACGTGTTCGTCAAGGTTGACGCTGTGAAGAAGCCCCTGCAGCAGCCCTACCAAGGCCCCTTCAAGTCCTGAGCAGGAGGAGAAAGACGGTCACTGTGGACAAGGATGGTAAGGCTGACACCATCTCCATCGACCGAGTCAAGCCTGCCTACCTCCTTCACAGTGACCCGGCCGTCATCAACACCATCGGCCAGAACGTCGCCACCAACACCACTCGGCACCAGAAGACGGTTACGTTCCTCCTCCCTCGTCACTAGGGGGGGGAATACTGTAGCGGGACACAAGTCACCGCTCCTAGCACCCCGTTTTCTGTTATATTTTCACCCTTCCGTTTTCACTCTCTCTACTGCACAGGCTTTTGTCTTTCATATCTTTTTCATCACTTTATACATTTCTCTTACTTGTCACATTCTGTGCACGCTCTTTGACACATGTGTTACACATCTTCTCAATACATCTTATTACTCCTTTCTTCACACAGACATACACACACACATACACTCTCTTTTTCTATAATTTTGTGTGTGTCGTTTGTTATGTTAAGTAATTTTTGTATATATGGTTCATGTTTTTGCTGAATAAATAAACAGAGAATACCCAGGCTGTTTCCTTTGCCAGTGCTACACTGTTATGACACTGGAAACTGTTACCCTTCAAGGACTAAACACTGCTATGACCAAGAGTCATAGTTGGGAGCCTACACTTCTCGCTTGAGCAACTTCCGGGCGGCCAAGTAGCACCTCACCTTCGCTACATATGTACTGTATGCAGGATCTATTACTGTATAGCCTTTGAATAGGCAATCTACCTCACCTAGCTCTATGTTTGGCTTGATGTCTTTATAGTCTTTCATGTACTACACCCTTGTTTGATTTGACAATTTGTGCTAGCATCATAACGAGAGCCATGTTTTTCAAGGAAGTTTGGGTTCATTTTTCACAGACCAATCAGAGTTTTCAAAGATTGCTTCCATGTCTCTTGCATGTGTATCCAACCTTGAAATGAATGCTGTTTGTGTCTCGTTTTGTTCTGGTGCTGTTTTCAGAAACTCTCTATCACTTTTTGTTATGAAGTGCTTTTTAAAAGTTTTGATATACTCATTAAATGTTTTAATGTTGTCTAAATGTGAATATACTATGACGTGACGAACTGTGCCCTAACAGCGTCAATGTGTTCCTTGAAGCATTCTATTTTCAAGTTATCCTCAACAATATCTTTGTTTTTGATCAAAGTTTCTATTCTTTTGACATACTGATTTAAATCAATAGTATCAGGTTCTCCACTGAATTTGGGGGATATCAGCAACAGTGTTGATGATTGAATGTTTTACTACGTTAGAGTTTGTCATGGTGGAATTTTTTACTTTCAAGTAAAGCTCATAAACTGTGAGTAAGGATATGACTAGTTCGACTTGAAACTTGACTAGGTAGTGACATACATGTGTACAATTTACATACCTTGTCCTATGATGATTAGTGCGTGTGATAATGTTGGGAGACGCTCTACAATAAGGCAGTTATACTCAAAGTTTCTTCGTCCTCAGTCACTCCTCAGACATACACAAACTGTTGGTGCACTGGGTATTAGATAAAGTATTACATGAATATGATTACATTAATAAATGGCAGGTTGTTTACTGTTACCAAAGTATAGACAAGTGAGTAGCGATGTCCTCTTGAGCGGCGGCTGGTGGTGGCGGCGTGCTGTGGCTGGTGGCTGTGTGTGCGGCGGCTGCTGGGGCGGCGTTCATCCTGCTCTCGTCTCTGGCTGCGGTTTCCTCTTCTAAGTCTCTTCTTAGTATTTTGATTATGGTCTCGTTGCTTGCTGGTATTAATTGAGAGTTACTCTTGAGTTTGATCGTGTGAGTAGTGGCTCGGGAGTGTGATGAGGTGCGGCATGGTGCGGCGCGGTGCGAGACTTGTGCACACTTGCAAGGTTCACCTTGACTCACTGTGTTGGCTGGGGAGCGTTGTTGCTGTTGTTTCCGTTGCTGCTTCTGTTGTTTGTTTCTAATTATGTAAATTCTTCTTTCTCTTCGAAGGTTGTTTAGGGTTCAGAATTCCACCGCTGCCACCACTGTGCGACTCCTGCCTCTGTGACGGCTGTGTCGGTGGGCGTAGCTTGGTATCGGAGTCACTATTATTTTTCTCGATAATCATCACTCACAACATCCTTGTGCAAGTGGGTTATCAAAGTTAGTCTGGCGTGTTGCGTTTTACTTACTTTGTCTTACAGCTCAACAACAGTGCACTTCTATACTACTCAATCACACGACTAAGATTATTTGCAAAGTTATTAAGACTCTTGTGTCTTGGTCAGAGTCTAAGTCTTTGAGAAACTCGTGACTGGGTGACACAGGTTGTGCGTCTGTACTATCTTGGTGTCTGGCTGCTACTGACTCTAAAAGGATTATCCGAGAGGTGCCTAGGCATACGTCATAGATTTCCATAGCCAATAATATCAAACAAAATGAATGACGTTTTAATCTCCACCCAATGGGAGGTAAGCCTTTAACAAGCTGAATGGTCATAAAACAAACCGGCTGTTTATAGTTAAGCTTGGCTGTTATCAATTCAACGTCCTGTTCACCTCTTGCACAATTCTTCTAATACTGGCGTTAGATTCTCTAACGCGTCTGTAATTTCCTTGTAATTCTACTCCGATATCTATTCTTTTTTTTTCATGCAAGGTAGTGCCTATTACACTACGAGTATATCTGCCAGATGGCGCCGACCAACTTTGCAGACTAGGTCCGGGATGATCAGTCCACCCTATATGTATTTTTCTTTTCAGTGTTTGTTTCTCCTACTTAAGCAGCAGGTCACAGCTCCAGACTTACACCAGTTACCTAATCATTGCTAGTAATATATAGGTGAACAGGGGATACACTGGAAAAAAGATCGTCTAAAGACTTATGACCCAGGTTTCAAACCCGGGCCCTCCCGATTTTGAGTCGGGCACGCTAGCCACTGCTCAACTAGGTGTGTGTGTGTGTGTGTGTGTGTGTGTGTGTGTGTGTTCGCGGTGCGCGCGCACTCACTAACATACATTATTATTATTATTTTTTTTTTTCAGGAAATATGACATTACACATGGTTCCCCATACTTTCCTGCTCTTTACCGTCGCATTTCTTGGGACACGTAAGTAATGTAGTGGATCTGAAAGTGTTTGTGATATAGTATCAATATTCGCAGTAGTGTTACAAGTATTGTAGGAGTTCAGGTACCAGCAGAAGTAAAGTAGTAGTAATAGTAGTTGTAGAATTACTTGCTCTCTTGCTCACGCTCTTGTATGCACAGTTTTTTACACCTTTTAGCTAAAATGTCATTGTCGCACCTAAGAAATTTTTCCAGTATGTGTATCCATTCCGTATCATTCTATATAAAATTTTTCAACTACAAAGCTTCCAAAGTGTAGCACATACTAACCAATTAACAACCAATTTTAGTTACCGAGCAGCTCGGAGCTCGGAGACACGCCCCTGATAATTTCCAAACACCTAATCCTGCTAATGCAGTTGAAATATTCTTTCTGTTGGAATTATCCGATCACAATTCCGCCACTAGATTCAGCGATGAACAGATAATTCTGAAACAATGCCTAAATGGGAAGACCAGAAAAGGTATTGTTCTGATCCATCTCGTACAAAGCGCATAAATCGGATGATTGCCGGGCCATGCGTTCCCCCACCCCACAAAAAGAAAGGAAAAAAAAAAAAAGGATGGATGAAAAGATGCTCGTTTTATTGCTAAAAAGAAAAAAAAAAATGTACAACGATTTTCAGTCAGCATAAGTTGAAAAGCTTTTTACTCCATCATATCATAAGCTCTGTGTGAGAGGAACTTTCCCAGGAGGAGGCAATAGGCACCTGCCGAAAAGATAATTACTTTCAGTGAGGTCTAAAGCACTGGATCAGGGGGGTGCTTTGAACTTATCATTAAACCTAGGTGTAACCTCACTGAACGTTTCCCTTTGTGCCTCACAACACAAGGGGGCAATCACAACCTGCCCTTTGAAGACAACTCTCATCCTTCGCACAGAACTACAAGCACCTAATTACGCACACACCCTTCACTCAATATTCAAAATTATCAAGACGATTCTTACACCAGCCCTGGAGTCCCCATTTGGGGAGATCACAAATGTCCACAGGTCGAACTGCTCTTCTGGTATCGACCCAAAGTGTCTTGACACCCCCCTCAGCTTTGTCTACATTAACTTCTGCAACACTTGCCCCCTTAGATCTAATTTTCAAACTGTAGAACACCACCTCTCCTCCACTGAACCTCATCTTCTTTTCCTCACAGAAACATAGGTGTCTGAGACAACTGATAGTAGCCCCTTTTCTGTTCCCTCCTACTTTCTCTGTCCTCATTTTCAATCCAGAGCTGGATGTTGCGTTTATTTGCGCGACGACTTAACCTGCTATCTTGCCCACGCTCTTGAATTTTCCGAGTTTTCCACCATCTGGCTACGACTACTGACTCTCAAAACCTAATTTATCTGTGCTGTATACCTCTCATTTAACTCCTTTGACTATAAGAAATTCTTTGACTATCTAACTTCCAAAGTGGAGCACAGTCTGAGTCTTCCTTTTCGCGAAGATCTCCTTTTTTTTTGGAGACTTCAATGTTCACCACCAGCTTTGGCTTTCTTCTCCCTTCACTGATCGTCCTGGTGAACTAGCCCTCAACTTTGCTATACTCCACGACCTAGGGCAAGTGGTGCAACACTGTACTCGTATTCCTGACCGTCTTGGAGATACGTCCAACATTCTTGACCTTTTCCTAACTTCTTATTGTACTGCTTATGCTGTTACCCTCTCTTCTCCGTTGGACTGCTCCAATCACATTCTCATATCTGTATCTGATGCTATCGCTCCAATCCCTCCTCAGGAATCCCCTAAGTGGAGGTGCTTCTGGCGTTTTGCTTCTGCTAGCTGGGGACCTGAGGAGGTATACTGATTTTCCTTGGAATTACTACTGCTTATGTGTTAGAGACTCGTCCCCGTGTGCCAAGCGCATAATAGAGGTGATAGTGGCTGGCATAGAGACATACATTCCTCACTCTTTTTCTCGACCTTAACCTCCCTAAACCCTCGGAAGGGTTATGAACCTGATAGGGTCCCTCCTATTGTTCTCCGAAATTGCGCCTCCGTGCTTGCACCTTGCCAAGTCAAACTCTTTCAGCTCTCTCTCTCTCAACATCTTCCTTTCCTTCTTGCTGGAAGTTTGCCTACATTCTGCCTGTTCCTAAAAAGGGTGACCGTGTTAATCCCTAAAACTACCGTCCTATTGCTTTATTTCCGGCGTATCTAAAGTTTTTGAATCTATCCTTAACAGGAAGATTCTTAAACATCTATCACTTCACAACCTTCTATCTGATCGCCAATATGGGTTCCGTCAAGGGCGCTCTGGCTTTCCTTACTGATTTTTGGTCATCCTCTTTTAGATGTATCAAAAGCTTTTGTTTGAGTGGCACAAAGCTTTGTTTTCTAAACTACCCTCCTATAGCTTCTATCCTTCTCTTTATAGCTTAATCTCAAGTTTCCTTTCTGACCGTTCTATTGCTGCTGTGGTAGACGATCACTGTTTTTCTCCTAAATCTATTAGCAGTGGTGTTCCCCAGGGTTCTGTCCTGTCACCCACCCTCTTCCTATTATTTATCAATTCCTACGCTGATGATCCCACCCTGCACTTTTCACACTTTTCCACATATTCTCGTAGACGTCCAGCCGTTCAGGAAGTAAACAGTTTATGCAGGGAAGCCACAGAACGCGTGACTTCTGATCTAAAATTTCCGATTGTGGCAGAGCAAACTTGTATTGTTTGATGCCTTAAAAACTCAATTCCTCCATCTGTCAAATCGACACAGCCTTTCAGACAACTATCCCCTCTTCTTCATTAACACTCAACTGTCCCCTTCTTCTACACTGAACATCCTCAGTCTGTCCTTTTCTTATAATCAAAACCGGAAACTTCACATCTCATCTCTAGCTAAAACATCTTCTATGAAATGCGGTTTGAGACGTCTCCGGCAGTTTTTCTCATCTCAGTTGCTAACTCCATCCGAGCCTTATCCGTTCATGCATGGAGACATGCACATGTCTGCGGGGGTTCCACTTATACCGCTGTTTTAGACAGGTGGAATCAAAAGTTTTTCGTCTCATCAACTCCTCTCCTCTAACTGACTGTCTTCAGTCTCTTTCTCATCGCCGCAGTGTTGCATCTCAAGCTATCTTCTACCGCTATTTTCATGCTAATGCTCTTCTGATTTTGCTAATTGCATGCGTCTCCTCCCACAGCTTCACTGCACAAGACTTTTTCTTTCTCTCATCCTATTCTGTCCACCTTTCTAATGCAAGAGTTAACCAAGATTCTCAGTCATTCATCCCTTTCTCTGATAAACTCTCCCTGCCTGCTTCTGTATTTTCACCTTCCTATGACTTAAAATCCTTCAAGAAGAATGTTTCAAGGCTTATCTTTCAATTTTTGACTACCGCTTCTGATCCTATTCGGGGATCGGCATCTCGTTGGGCTTTTTTTTTTTTTTATTGAACTTTTGTTGCCCTTGGCCGGTGTCCCTTTTACATAAAAAAAAAAAAAAAAAAAATCGGAAAAAATCTAACTTTATGGAAATTGGTTTATAACTAAATGATATGTAAAATGTCGAATCTTCATTAGAAAAAAAAAAAAAACTTAGGTATTGCAGGAAATATCTGAGGGTCACTGTTAACTTATAAGGTGAGTCAGGCGAATTTAAGTCTGTCACTGACACGCTCGGCATTGTACTTGACATTAGTAGTATCCCCCCACAATCTCTCTCTCTCTCTCTCTCTCTCTCTCTCTCTCTCTCTCTCTCTCTCTCTCTCTCTCTCTCTCTCTCTCTCTCTCTCTCTCTCTCTCTCTCTCTCTCTCTCTCTCGTCCTCCTCCTTCGGTTGTGTGTTGGTGTGGATAATTTACTAGGAAGTTGCTACGATTTGGAAAAACCTAGTGATTAGTTTTCGTATATTTGCATGAACGAGCATATACACAAGACAACATTCCCCAGTTGAACCTTTCGTTCAACCTTTAGTAAACACTCAACCCTAGATGGTTATGGAATTATTCTTCTTTAAGCACCACTCTCTAATTAAGCATCACTCTCTGATTGTCAAACCTGATATTAAGATTCCTCGCAATCATGATTTTCATCCTTTCTCTGGTTTTAATCCTCGGGGAGCTATTGAGCTCGAAGAACTACCCTCAGTCGTTCTCAAAAACTATGCTTATTTGCTCGAACCTTGTCGTGTGTGTGTGTGTGTGTGTGTGTGTGTGTGTGTGTGTGTGTGTGTGTGTGTGTGTGTGTGTGTGTGTGTGTGTGCGATGTTCTTTGCAGCTACTTATAAAAATGCAATTTCTTTCAGGGAGCACAAACGTTCCTGTAATTGACGCTTTGAACGCAATACTGGAAGCTTCTGACTCGGACATCATTCTGCACTTTAAAGAAACAAATGTTCAGGTAAAAGTAAAGACCTATAACGGCCAACACAACATTTTTTGTCATTGAACCCTTCTATCGTGTTTATTCTTTGACTATTAAACTTTCAAAGTGGAGCAGAATATGACACTCTTCTCTTTCACGGAGTTCTTCATTTTTGGAGATTTCAACTTTCACCGCCAGCCTTGGCTTTCCTCTCGCTTCAGTGAACTAGCCTTTAACTTTGCTATCCTCCATATCGTAGAGTAATTAGTGCAACATCCTAATCGGATTACTGACCATTTTGCAGAACACCCAGCATTAAAAAAAAAAAAAAAAAATTTCTAACATCTAATGTTTCTGCTTATGCTGTCATTCCGCCTTCTCTATTGGGTTACCTCAATCTCAACCTTAAATCTGTATCTCATCCTATCGCTTCAATCCCTCACCAGGATCCCCAAAGCGGAGGTGCCTCTGGCGTTTCGCTTCTGTTAATTGGGAGCACCTAAAGAGGTATTATTTAGATTTTTCTTGGAATGACTACTCCTTCCATGTCAGAGTTGGCCCATAAAAGGTGCTTGAGCTTTCCATCACCTGAATCTCATGCACTTCATATTTCTGCCCTGAATCTTATCAAGTCAGTTTTCCAACTTGCCAAAAAGTCAATATAAACTGTTAAAATTTTTCAAGATCTAATTCCCCTGATGATCTCTGGCATATTGTCAAAAACATCTCCAATAACATTACTTCATCTTTCCCTCCCTTATTTCAACCTGATGGTACCACTGCCGTCTCTTATATCTCTAATGCTGAACTCTTTGTTCCAACCTTTGCTAAAAGCTCAACCTTGGATGATTCACGGTTTACTGTTCCCTCTCCTCCACTTTCCAACTACTTCGTACTTCCCATAAAGATCCTTTGCAGTGATGTTTTCCAGAACCTTGTTGGCCTTAAACCTCATAAGGCTTAGGAACCCGATGACGTCCCTCCTATTGTTCTCCAAAACTGTCTCTCTACTTGCACCTTGCTTTGTCAAACTTTTCAAGTCTTGACTCATAAATATAACAGAAGAATCTCTTATGGGAAGAAAATTCGTTTTGTGGACTTATATTTGACAGTCTCCTGACTTGGGTACCTCACCTTCGTTATATTAAGGCAGCTTGTATGAAACCAATGTCCCTTCTTACAGTTTTGGTTCATACCTCTTTGGGCGCTGACAGAGAGATCCTCCTCTTGCACCGAACTCTTATTCTTTTTAAGTTGGAGTATGGTTTTGAGGTTTATTTATCTGCTGCTCGACTTCATGTGTTGGACTCTGTGTATCATGTCGGTGTTCGCCTGGCAACTGGTTGCGCTCTGCTAATTCCCAGTCCTTATCTTACTGGTGGATGCTGGTGTCCTTCCATTGAACTTGCATGATCAGTCTTTACTGTTGAGGTGCTGGTATCGAATGCAACGTCTTTCTTAGTCAGGCCCAGTTTACACTTGTCCGTTTTTACGGATTCCATCTCCGTTCACTGTCCAACTATTCCATACTGAACAGAGGAGTTGGCTGCCGTCTCTGTATCCATGTTTGTCAATATGGCCACACGGAGAAGAGACCTCCTCGACAAGGCATTTGTATACTTCTTGCCACTTTTGGGCTTGCAGCAGACGAAGAGAGGCCAGTGAGTGTCATTTATTGTACATTAAAGAAATATAAATAACTACACGCTGGTGAATCCTACAAGACACGATAGGGACAGTAGTGTCTGCTGTATCAATGCATGAACGGAAACGGTGGTGACGTCATTGTTGAACTGTGTACAGAAACGGAATTCGTAAAAATGGAGTAGTGTAAACCGAGCAACAATTTTATTTTGTGTGGCCGTCTCTTAACTATACATTCTTACTCTTACTATACGTTCTTAACCATACAGTATGTGTCTCATCCGAGTTTCTCTTTCATTGTTGCATCTGCTATGGTGGCATTAAATGTACCTCACATTTTTGTATGTTCCTATATTCTTAATAATAACTTGCCACCGGATTTTGAGTCCAGTGCAATATTCATGGAAAACTATTCCACACATCTCCACTTTACCTCTGTATTTACCGATAGTTCCAAATCTGAAGCTGCTGTAAGATTTATCTTACAATCATTCTTATAATATTATCTTGCAATCATTCTGTCGAGGCGGTAGCCTCCCCTCTGCTGCTTCAGTTTTTACAGCTGAGTTTTCTGCCATAGTCCTAGTTTTAAGAATTGTTTTCACTCTTCCCGTCTCATCTTTTACAATTTTTAGCAACTCTCACATTGTTCTTTCTGCTGTGAAACATTTTAATTCTTCCCTTCATCCTCTTGTTTAATTCATTCTTGAGTGGCTCTACTTTACAACGTAGAAAATACTTCATTGGGTTTTGCTGGGTCCCAGCACATGGGGTAACTGGGAATGAGAAGGCCTAAAGGCTGGCTAAAGAGACAGGAACTCGGATTGTTCATTTCAGCTCCATTCAATTTCATGACTCATACTTCTGTATAATAGTGGCAGTTCTTGCAAGCTGGCAAAGCAGGTGGGAGATTTTAGTTGCCACCATTAAGAGGGGGAGATAACATCTTTTGCTTTCCATCCGTTGATGTCCTACATACGTAAGTGCAGGAGTGCAGATGGCCCACCTCCGGTCGGGTCACGCGTCCACGCATGGTATCATGTCTCAGGAAACACAACCATTTTGTGATGATTGGTTAGCTTGCTTACAGTGTGACACTTTTTTGGTGGTGTCCCAATCTGTTGAAGATGAAGCAGCGATATCTTTTCCGTTGTCGCGATGTAGATGGGAATTTCCAGATGTCGCTAATACTTGGAGAAAGAGAGAGAGAGAGAGGGATCTACCCCCGGAACATGAGGTCTTCATTTTTGTGAAGAAGGCTGGTCTTTTGAACAAATAATAGCTTTCCTTTTTAAATTAGTGTATTCTAATTAGTTTACCAGTAATATAGTCATGGATGGAATTTTATTATTTCTCTGGGAGAACCTGGAGGCAAGTGACAAAGACACAATGAATAACGCTTGAACTTGGGGCTGGGTGAAAGGGGTGAGTGTCCTGGGCACATAGCAGACAACGTCAGGTATCTGGGTCAGTGGGGTTTGTACCTTCTCACTTTGAGTTCGCACATTAAAACACCAACCCTATCAATTTTTTTTTGCACTTTTCTCCATTTACATTTTTAGTGATTATTAATATTTCTACAATACTGTAATTTTGTTTTTAATGACAATATTTTAGCCTGCAATCTTTGTTGCTTTGAAAGTTTTGTAGCGGCGACACATGACAATGATGTCTCACACATCTCACACAGGGAAGCCACTGAACAACTGACTTCTGATATCTCTAAAATTTCTGTTTCGGGCATTTAGTCCAACTTAGTATTGTTCAGTGCCTCAAAAACTCCATTCCCCAACCTATGAAATAGACATAATCTTCCAGATAATTACCGCCTCTTCTTTTTCAAAACCACTCAACTGTCTCCCTCTTCCACACCGAACATCCTCGATCTGTCCTTTCCTTATAATCTAAACTTGAAATTTCACATCTCATTTCGTAGCTAAAAACAGCTTCTATGAAATTTGGTGTTCTGAGTCGTCTACAGTTTTTTTTTTTTTTTTTTCTTATTACTCTCCCCCCTCCCCTAGTTGCTATCTCTGTACAGGGATCTTATCCGTCCATGTATGAAGTATGATTCACATGTATTGGGGAGGTTCCACTCGCATTGCAATTTTAGACAGGGAGGAATGAAAACTTTTCCTCTTATCAACTCCTTTCCTCTAAGTGACTATCTTCACCCTCTCTTTCATCGCTGCAATGTTGCATCTCTTGCTTTCTTCTATTGCTTTTTTCACATTACTACTCTTCTGATCTTGCTAACTGCATGCCTCCCCACCTTCCGCGGTCTCCTTGCATAAGACTTTCTTCTTTCTCTCACCCCTATTATGTCTCCCTCTCCAATGCAAAAGTTATCCGCTATTCTCAGTCATCCATTCCTTTCTCTGGTAAACTGCCTGTCTGCTTCTGTATTTCCTCTTTCCTATGACTTGAACTCTTCTACTATTTGATCATTTTATTTGTCATTGATCTTGGAAGTGGAGAGGGAGAAAAGTGTTGTTGCCCTTGGCCAGTGTTCATTTTGCTCTCCCCCAAAAAATAAATAAAAAGCTTACTTATGCGCTGTGTATTACCTCGCAAATATATCATGCTTATACTTTCATTGACTTAGAGTTTGGTAGTAGATAATCAGTAATCAGGTTACAGATGAAAGGAAGTTTTAAAATAGGATTAAACAGATGTATGGATAGAGAGAGAGACTACCACGCGTAGGCATGTTGCTTTCCTGTAGTTTCGTTCGTGTTATCTTATTCCTTTATATATATATATATATATATATATATATATATATATATATATATATATATATATATATATATATATATATATATATATATATATATATATATATATATATATAAGATAACACGAACGAAACTACAGGAAACCAATGCCTACGCGTGGTAGTCTCTCTCTCTCTCTCTCTCTCTCTCTCTCTCTCTCTCTCTCTCTCTCTCTCTCTCTCTCTCTCTCTCTCTATATATATAATACAACAAAATCGACATTGTTATGGCTATATTCCATACGCAACAGGGTGTCACCACGGCACAGATCAGGGCACCGCGGGGCACTGGACTGTTTCGAGTGGCAGTAGATGGCCGTAACCTAAATATGACGCATCCCTTGATGGCTCAGACCATAGCTCAGGCACGCCAGGTGAGTTCTGTTATCAAATGTTGAAGTCTGATTTGATGCATCATTGTCAATATTGTACCCATCACTGCCACAGTCTAGATGTTAAGTTGATCAAGAACCCCTACACAAAAAAAAAGAAGAAAAAAAAATAATAATAATAATAATAACAATAAAAAAATAATAAAAATAAAATAAATAAATAAATAAATAAAAATAAATAAATAAATATAAATAAATAAATATAAATAAAATGAAAATAAATAAATAAATTAAATTAAATTAAATTAGTTAAATAAATAAATAAACACCCACCTCGTAGGAAGGAAGAAGGATAAACAGTTCCAAAATTTATCATTGAAAAAAAAAAGTAAGGTAGAATAAAGATAAGATTAGAAAGCCTTAAAAAAAAAACGAAGCCGCATAAGAGAGGAACGAATGTGATTAATCAATTTTAAACAATAGAGGCAATGAAGATAAATTAAGAAGAGAGGCAACACCGCAGCGTTAATTAAGGGATAAAAGACAGTTAAAAAAAAAAGGTGGTAAGATAGAAAAAAAAAAATCACATTCAAGGACTATTACGAGAACAACGAGTATATTATAGAGTTAGCATGTAGAAATGTGGAAGCGCTTTTAGCAAAAGATGATTTTGAAATCTTCCACTTGAGACTTATTAGAGAAGCACAGTACAAACATGTTCATTGCGGAGGTATGAAACGGTTAAATGCTACTGAAGGTAGGATCGTTGGAGTAAGCAGTAGACACCAGCCGGAACGACAATTTCTCCCGTCTGAAGCACTGGATCAAGACATTGCTGTAAACTTATCAGTAACCCAACTGTGACCTCACTGAACGTTTCCCTTTGTTAAAACATAAGGAGGCAGTCACACCCTGCCCTCTAA
Source organism: Scylla paramamosain (assembly GCF_035594125.1). Lineage (NCBI taxonomy): Eukaryota > Metazoa > Arthropoda > Malacostraca > Decapoda > Portunidae > Scylla > Scylla paramamosain. The sequence continues at coordinate 1,441,138 of NC_087191.1, forward strand.
AGGCAACTCTCTTCCTTCACACAAAACAACATGCACTCACACACCCTTCATTCAAAATTCGAAATTAATATGGTGACATGAATAATAAAACAGGTAGAAAGAAAAAAAAAAAAGTGATTGAGGTGATATTTTTTCTGTCAAAAAGAAAATTCTACCGGTAGATTTTGGTTGTGTAAAGCAACAACACAGGTTTCTCAGAAACCTATATGTAGGCTACGTATAACAGAATGAGCAGAGCACTTGATTTCATGAATAGCATTAAAAGTAACAAAACAACAAATGTTAGTGGTACGGCGGCAGGGTGTGGGTGTTGTGTCGAGTTGAATGTTGACAGGTGTTGCCGTGGGAGACGCTGCTGGTTGACGAGTATCGCCCAGACCGCCTTTAAAACATACGTCACTTATTGGCCGCTCTGCCTGCAAGCGAGCAATCAGTGACGTTCCGAAGTATTAAAAACCTCGCAAGAAGCCGGGGAAGTTAGTGTCTTCCGCTGTGTCGAGTCTACGCAACTTTCGGGTCACGCTGCGAAACGTGTGACTGTCATACCTAGGCCACGCGTCATGAGTGTGTTGCTGCCTCGTGCCCTTTCCTCATGGGCGGCTGTGATGAGACTTGTAGTGGTATGAGGCTTGTTGTGCTCATATCTAGTCTTGTGTTCTGTGTGTCGTGCATGTGACTCCGCCTCTGGTATAAGGAGTGATGCCTAGCCTTGCACTAGCCTTGCACTTGCACTACGCTTAACCCTTTGAGTTGTTTCCACCTGCATCGTGGTGCCTGGTAACGGAGTGAGTGCTGGCCTGACTACCACTGCCTTTGTGTGCGTTGCTGCCTGCCCGGGTAAGCATGTTTTTTTTTTTTTTTTTTTTTTTTATGTAGGAGGGACACTGGCCAAGGGCAACAAACATTCAATAAAAAAAAAAAAATGCCCACTGAGATGCCAGTCCCAGAAAAGGATCTAAAGCCGTAGTCAAAAATTGAAGGATGTGTCTTGAAGGAATTCGTCAGGAAGGTGGAAATACAGAAGCAGGCAGGAAGTTCCAGAGTTTACCAGAGAAAGGGATGAATGATTGAGAAAACTGATTAACTCTTACATTAAAGAGGTGGACAGAAGAGGAGTGAGGGAAAGAAGAAAGTCTTGTGCAGTGAGGCCGCGGGAGGACGGGAGGCATGCAGTTAGCAAGATCAGAAGAACAGTTAGCATGAAAATAACGGTAGAAGACAGCTAGAGATGCAACACTGTGGTGATGAGAGAGAGGCTGAAGACAGTCGGTTAGAGGAGAGTTGATGAGAGGAAAAGCTTTTGATTCCACCCTGTCTAGAAGAGCGGTATGAGTGGTACCCCCCTAGACATATGTCTGGGGGGATTCGATGCCTCATTTGTACCTTGCCGTCACGGAGTGAACGTCTCCCTGCTGCTATGAGGATGAATTCGGTAGATGGTATATTCGGCTCATGATTTCTTGGGACGGTCTGAATAATCAGATAATCCTCGTGTCTAATGTTATTGTTGTTACATTTTATGTGATATTCGTTGCCTCAATAAAGTCTTCATTTGGTCTCCAATGGACCACTATCACCTCTGCGCTTTCACCATGTTTAGTGTTTACAAGCGAATTCGTCCCTTATCGAGTGTGATCTTTTGGAAACCATAAGACGACTTTATTGAGTCAACGAAGATCACATAAAATGTAACAGCAATAGCATTAGACACGAAAATAACGTATCTGAGTATTCAGACCGTCCCAAGAAACCATGAGCCGAATATACCATCTACCCAATTCAGAGCAACAGAGAGATGCTCACTGCAAGGCAGCAGATAAATGAGGCATCGAACTATACATCTGACATGCTGTTCACGCATGCGCTGATCTCGAGTTCTGGATAGAGCTCGAGTGAACTTACACCGCCTTAGTCCTACTGGCAGCCACAGCTAGTGAAGGTGTAATAACGTTACTCGTCATTAGCACTGCTGCTGTAGATTTGTTGCAGCAAAAAAAAAAAAAAAAAAAAAAAAAAAAAGTCATCAATATTAGGCTTGGGTACAAGTTGGTACATGTACTCATGCCTAAGTGCACAATATCATATACTTGTATGTTACTTGGAGCCACTTTCTCGACTATTTTATGAATACTTTCGAGTACAGTACAACTTGAAAATGTAAAAGTGAATTATAGTGTTTGACTAACAGTATGGGTGGAGGTGACGTACGAGCAAGGAATTAACATAGATGTGTTCTTTAGCAGGCCAGCAGATGTGTTACCTTGGCGACACTGAGGTCATGTGAGGTTTAGTGCTACTTTTGTTATTATGCTAATGGATGCAAGATGTAAATGCAAGAGTTGAGACACATCTGTCATGATACTTCCTAGAGACTAGACAGGCAGGCTCTGGCACTAACAGTGACACTGACAATTTTATCTTTCCTTTTTTTTTTCCCTTAATTTATTTAGGGGTACATGGGAACCTATAAAAATGTCCAAAGGGCACAGAGGAGGCCCCTCTGTAGAGGAAACCGTAGACGCTCAGTAGAATGCCGCATTCCTTTATTGGTTATCGCTTCAGCATAGTAAAGTAATGCAGTATCTACTGTGCGTCTATGCATTCCTCTACAACATACAATTCCGAAAGGATAAGCCCTTTCTCCATATATATATATATATATATATATATATATATATATATATATATATATATATATATATATATAGAGAGAGAGAGAGAGAGAGAGAGAGAGAGAGAGAGAGAGAGAGAGAGAGAGAGAGAGAGAGAGAGAGAGAGAGAGAGAGAGAGAGAGAGAGAGAGAGAGAGAGAGAGAGAGAGAGAGAGAGAGAGAGAGAGAGAGAGAGAGAGAGAGAGAGAGAGAGAGAGAGAGAGAGAAAAATATTACTTAGACTGTCTTAGAGATGTATCGGATGTCCACATTCACATCCTCGGAAAATCCGCATAGCTTTTAACATCCGTATCTGTATCCGCAGTTCTGATTAATGAAACATCCACATCCCCATCCGCATCTGTGAACTGAATATCCACTTCCGCATCCGCACCACCAACAAAGAGGATGTGGCGTTTATACATTACAGATTGTAAACAGAGTACAAAGCTTGCAAAGTAGAAGAAAATAAATTAATGCATGTTTGCTTAATTATATATCTATTAAAATTACACGTATCAAGAGTTTTGCGGAAGAGCAGGAGGGAGAAAATTTTACTTGATGACTATGTATGTATCATGTAAATAGGTAAAAGTATGTATGTATGTACTGTGTAATAGTATTTTATTTACTATTTTGTAATATTGGATAAGTGAGTATGAAGGGAAGTAGTCAGGCTGGCAAGGAGAGAGAGAGAGAGAGAGAGAGAGAGAGAGAGAGAGAGAGAGAGAGAGAGAGAGAGAGAGAGAGAGAGAGAGAGAGAGATCCTGGGAATACACATATATGGCTGAAACTCGTCATAAAACTTTAAAATTACAAATAATCACGGGAGATATCAGCGAAAAAATGAAATCAGATAATAATTTTGATGTTTTATAAGTTTATGATTTTTAAAAGGTTATGAAAGATTTTTCTTCAAAATTCAAGTAGCAAAGACGGCCTGCTGCTTGGGAAATAACGCTATATCTATTAATTTATTTATTTTTAATCTCTCTCTCTCTCTCTCTCTCTCTCTCTCTCTCTCTCTCTCTCTCTCTCTCTCTCTCTCTCTCTCTCTCTCTCTCTCTATATATATATATATATATATATATTAGGTAAACAGGGATACACAAGACTTCCTTCTTCATTTATTGCAACGTTTAACTTTCACAGGAGGTATCATCATGCTAAAAAAAAAAAAAAAAAAAAAAAAAGAAAAACAAGTAAAAAGAGAGAAAAGTCATAGTAAAATATCACACTGGGGATACAGATAAAAAAAAACCAGTAACCAAAAGGGACAGACAAGCAAGCGATAACAAAAAACAATGTGACATAATAACCTATCAGCTACAGCTTATACATGACAAGAAAATCAAGCAAAATAAATGAAGGAGGAAGTCTGGTGTATTCCTGTTTACCTCATCTATAGGTCGGAACCTGTTCTACTCTCTCTCTCTCTCTCTCTCTCTCTCTCTCTCTCTCTCTCTCTCTCTCTCTCTCTCTCTCTCTCTCTCTCTCTCTCTCTCTATATATATATATATATATATATATATATATATATATATATATATATATATATATATATATATATATATATATATATATATATATATATATATATATATATATATATATATATATATATATATATATATATATATATATATATATATATATATATATATATATATATATATATATATATATATATATATATATATATATATATATATATATAGAGAGAGAGAGAGAGAGAGAGAGAGAGAGAGAGAGAGAGAGAGAGAGAGAGAGAGAGAGAGAGAGAGAGAGAGAGAGAGAGAGAGAGAGAGAGAGAGAGAGAGAGAGAGAGAGAGAGAGAGAGAGAGAGAGAGAGAGAGAGAGAGAGAGAGAGAGAGAGAGAGAGAGAGAGAGAGAGAGAGAGAGAGAGAGAGAGAGAGAGAGAGAGAGAGAGAGAGAGAGAGAGAGAGAGAGAGAGAGAGAGAGAGAGAGAGAGAGAGAGTAGAACAGAAAAAAAAGAAAAGAAAAACAAGTAAAGAGAGAAAAGATATATATATATATATATATATATATATATATATATATATATATATATATATATATATATATATATATATATATTCAATACTATTATGTATTGCGTTATTCAGGTCCGTCGTATATCACACAATGTGATGGTGCTGGTCACGAGCGATGATCCAGCTTTCCTGTCCCTCTTCGCGCACTGGTCACTGAAGGGCCGCCTACTGGTGTGGGCAACCAAGCTTCTTGTCTTTACTCGCGTACCACTCTATAACGTGCGTCTGTTGCACAAAGCCTTGTCACAGACAAACTCTTTACTACTTACGCAAGGAACAACCAGCCAAAGGTACTCACTAGAAATTAACTCCCGTAGGCTGCCTAAGAAAAAAAAAAAAAATAAATAAAAAGACCGTGCGAAGATTAGGCGGAAACCTTTTGAATTTGAGAAACATAGGTTTTATTCACAGAGACATCCTGTGAAAACAGGATATCCATCCTATTCCCTGAGTGTAGAGGTAAAATATATAAGGTATATATTCAACTAAGTAAATAAGTAAAGTGGTTAACATTGAGTTTTAAAAACGATGATCTTTGAGCATACTCTGTCACTCTAGACACCTACCACCAAGGCACATCATATTCTAAGAATGCAGACGGTGACGTGTGTTCTCCACGTTAACATGGCTTCCAAATTTTCCTACCTCATAACTAGTTTTTTTAATGAATTCTTCCATTTTTCTTGGCTTAAGTTCAAGTAATTTGTAATAACATAGGAGGCTTTATTCCTCCTTCCAGCTAAATAATCATGATGTATTGCCTGTTTTTGTTGCCAAAAAGCATCATTGTTTTCAGAAAGTATATCCAGATCGCCTGTTCGTGTTATATTTCACTCCAACTCGTTCCACATAAACTCTCTCTCTCTCTCTCTCTCTCTCTCTCTCTCTCTCTCTCTCTCTCTCTCTCTCTCTCTCTCTCTGCAGATTCATAGTGTCTGTCGTGATGCCGTACAGTGAGCCAGGCAGCGATCCAATAGCTGTCGCCTCTTGGACAACACGGCGAGGCCTCAGCGCTCCCCCCAGTCGACTTTTTCCTGCGAAGTTTGAAAAGTTAACCATTTTCTCTTTCCACAGTCTGTCATAAATTAGCCAAATGCGAAGAAAGAGAACACTCGGATAGTATTAAAGCAGCTGATAAATACTTATAATTAACCATGGAGGAAAAGAAAAATATGAAAAGAAAAAAAAAGAGGGATAATAGAGAAAGGTATCGTTTCCTATTACGTGTAAGACGGCCAAGGACACACACACACACACACACACACACACACACACACACACACACACACACACACTGAAAGAGAGAGAGAGAGAGAGAGAGAGAGAGAGAGAGAGAGAGAGAGAGAGAGAGAGAGAGAGAGAGAGAGAGAGAGAGAGAGAGAGAGAGAGAGAGAGAGAGAGAGAGAGACTGGTTTCCCGCTTTCAAAAAAGTTAAACGGGAAAATATTTCCAATACAGAAGTCTGTTTAGTTCCAGAGATCCCCTGATACTCCTTACTTGAGATTATCAAAGTCACTGAAAGAGGAGAAATAGAAACAAGCGGAATTTCAGGTCAGTACAGTCAAAACGATGAAAAAAACGAAGGTACTGGTTAACCCGGGGGCCACAAACGGTTCAATAGTATTGATTAATATTCAGTTGTGAAGCAGACGTCAAACTGCCAGCATCACACTATGGATTCAGACTGTGATGGTGCTATTGTTCCTGTGCTGATAGTAGCAATATAAAGCTTGAAGAATAAAAAATGTCGAAGGAGAATTTCTTATATTTTTGGTGTAAGGTTTCGTATGATCAAGTTTTTTACTTTAATAAATTAAAAATAATGTTGATCAATATTATTGATCAATACTGGGTACTGATCAATATTCTTGACCGTGTATGGGTTATATTGAAGGATTGACCAATATATTGATATCAAAATGATTTTCTTTCTATAATATTGGTATAATGTCAATATTATTAAATTTTATTGTGTATTATTTATTCTATAATACTGATCAATATTTCCCCATTGTCTCCTAATAGCTCAAGAAGGAAAAATGCCAGGTGCAAAAAAAAAAAAAAAAGAGAGAAAAAAAAAGTATTCTTGAATTTTTTTTGCAGTGTACCGGAACCGGAACAAATTTTGTTTTTACAGTTATTCATGTCAATGTACTGATGTCAATATTACTGATCATGTGTGGATAGCTTAAAGCTACACACACATGTTCAATAATACTGACATCGTTATATCGACTTAAATAGGAAAAAAAAAAAAAAAATCCAATAATATTGATCAATATTCAGTTGTGGAGCTGATGTCAAACTGCCAGCATCAGACCATGGTCACAAAACTGCCAGCATCAGACCATGGTCACAAAACTGCCAGCATCAGACCATGGTCACAAAACTGCCAGCATCAGACCATGGTCACAAAACTGCCAGCATCAGACCATGGTCACAAAACTGCCAGCATCAGACCATGGTCACAAAACTGCCAGCATCAGACCATGGTCACAAAACATCATGAAAGCTGTTTTAATAAGCCATGAATTGTGAAAATTCCAAATGATTTTTTACTAAAAGAGGATAATCCAGATATAGTTAATAATTAATGAGAGAAAAAAACAAAATAATAGATATTACTGAAAAATAGGAAATAGTTGTCTAAATTTTTTTGTCGAGTAGATTAAGAGTTTTCAAGTAATGAACAATACAGGGTTAGCACTATTACATAAAGATATAAGTCGAGCGATCTGTGGTTTCTTTATGTGAAGTGTCTAAATCTTGCTGAGTTAGATATCTCGAAAATGACATTAGGAAATAGTGGGCAGAGTCACTAGCATATCATTATATTGGCTGCGGACGCAATTTTTATGATATATATATATATATATATATATATATATATATATATATATATATATATATATATATATATATATATATATATATATATATATATATATTCCGTCGACGACCCTAAGCGTCTTGACACCCCCCTCAACTTTTTCTTCATTAACTTCTGCAACATTCGCGGTCTAAGATCTAATTTTCAATCTGTAGAACACCACCTCTCCTCTTCTAAACCTCATCTTCTTTTCCTCACTGAAACTCAGGTGTCTGAGGCAACTGACAGTAGCCCCTTTTCTGTTCCCTCCTACTTTCTCTATCCTCATTTTCGATCCAAAGCTGGATGCTGCGTTTATGTGCGCAATGACTTAACCTGCTCTCGTGCCCACGCTCTTGAATCTTCCGAGTTTTCCACCATCTGGCTACGACTACAGAGTCATTCTCATACTAAATTTATCTGTGCTGTATACCTCTCTCCTAACTCCTCTGACTATAAGAAATTCTTTGACTACTTAACTTCCAAAGTGGAGCACATTCTGACCCTCTTCCCTTTTGCAGAGATCTCCATTCTTGGAGACTTCAATGTTCACCACCAGCTTTGGCTTTCCTCTCCCTTCACTGACCATCCTGGTGAACTAGCCTACAACTTTGCTATCCTCCATGACCTAGAGCAATTGGTGCAACACCCTACTCGTATTCCTGACCGTCTTGGAGATACGCCCAACATTCTTGACCTTTTCCTGACCTCTAATCCTTCTGCTTATGCTGTCACCCTTTCTTCTCCGTTGGGCTCCTCCGATCACAATCTCATATCTTTATCTTGTCCTATCACTCCAATCCCTCCTCAGGATCCCCCTAAGCGAAGGTGCCTCTGGCGTTTTGCCTCTGCTAGTTGGGGGACCTGAGGCGGTATTTTGCTGATTTTCCTTGGAATGACTACTGCTTCCGTGTCAGAGACCCGTCTTTGTGTGCTGAGCGCATAACAGAGGTGATAGTGTCTGGCATGGAGGCGTACATTCCTCACTCTTTTGTCGTCCTAAACCTTCTAAACCTTGGTTTAACACAGCTTGTTCTCGTGCTATACATGATAGAGAGGTGGCCCACAAAAGGTACTTAAGCCTTCCATCACCAGAATCTCATGCACTTTATATTTCTGCCCGGAACCATGCCAAGTCTGTTCTCCAACTAGCCAAAAACTCCTTCATTAACAGAAAATGTCAAAACCTTTCAAGATCTAACTCCCCTCGTGATTTCTGGCATCTAGCCAAAAATATCTCCAATAACTTTGCTTCTTCTTCTTTCCCTCCTCTACTTCAACCAGATGGCACCACTGCTATCACATCTATTTCTAAAGCTGAACTCTTTGCTCAAACCTTTGCTAAAAATTCTACCTTGGACGATTCTGGGCTTGTTCCTCCTCTCCTCCACCCTCTGACTACTTCATGCCTCGTATTAAAATTCTTCGTAATGATGTTTTCCATGCCCTCGCTGGCCTAAACCCTCAGAAGGCTTATGGACCTGATGGGGTCCCTCCTATTGTTCTCCGAAACTGTGCCTCCGTGCTTGCACCTTGCCTAGTCAAACTCTTTCAGCTCTGTCTGTCAACATCTACCTTTCCTTCTTGCTGGAAGTTTGCCTACATTCAACCTGTTCCTAAAAAGGGTGACCGCTCTAATCCCTCAAACTACCGTCCTATTGCTTTAATTTCCTGCTTATCTAAAGTTTTTGAATCTATCCTCAACAGGAAGATTCTTAAACATCTATCACTTCACAACCTTCTATCTGATCGCCAGTATGGGTTCCGTCAAGGCCGCTCTACTGGTGATCTTCTGCTTTCCTTACTGAGTCTTGGTCATCCTCTTTTAGAGACTTTGGTGAAACTTTTGCTGTTGCCCTGGACATATCAAAAGCCTTTGATAGAGTCTGGCACAAAGCTTTGATTTCCAAACTACCCTCCTACGGTTTCTATCCTTCTCTCTGTAACTTCATCTCAAGTTTCCTTTCTGACCGTTCTATTGCTGCTGTGGTAGACGGTCACTGTTCTTCTCCTAAATCTATTAACAGCGGTGTTCCTCAGGGTTCTGTCCTGTCACCCACTCTCTTCTTATTATTCATTAATGATCTTCTAAACCAAACTTCTTGTCCTATCCACTCCTATGCTGATGATACCACCCTGCACTTTTCCACGTCTTTTCATAGACGTCCAACCCTTCAGGAGGTAAACATATCACGCAGGGAAGCCACAGAACGCCTGACTTCTGATCTTTCTAAAATTTCTGATTGGGGCAGAGCAAACTTGGTATTGTTCAATGCCTCAAAAACTCAATTCCCCCATCTATCAACTCGACACAATCTTCCAGACAACTATCCCCTCTTCTTCAATGACACTCAACTGTCCCCCTCTTCTACACTGAACATCCTCGGTCTGTCCTTTACTTATAATCTGAACTGGAAACTTCACATCTCATCTCTAGCTAAAACAGCTTCTATGAAGTTAGGTGTTCTGAGACGTCTCCGCCAGTTTTTCTCACCCCCCAGCTGCTAACTCTGTACAAGGGCCTTATCCGTCCATGTATGGAGTATGCTTCACATGTCTGGGGGGGTTCCACTCATACTGCTGTTCTAGACAGGGTGGAATCAAAAAGCTTTTCGTCTCATCAACTCCTCTCCTCTAACTGACTGTCTTCAGCCTCTCTCTCACCGCCGCAATGTTGCATCTCTTGCTGTCTTCTACCGCTATTTTCATGCTAACTGCTCTTCTGATCTTGCTAACTGCATGCCTCCCCTCCTTCCGCGGCCTCGTTGCACAAGACTTTCTTCTTTCTCTCACTCCTATTCTGTCCACCTCTCTAACGCAAGAGTTAACCAGTATTCTCAATCATTCATCCTTTCTCTGGTAAACTCTGGAACTCCTTGCCTGCTTCTGTATTTCCACCTTCCTATGACTTGAATTCCTTCAAGAGGGAGGTTTCAAGACACTTATCCACCAATTTTTTACCACTGCTTTGACCCTTTTAGGGACTGGCATTTCAGTGGGCATTTTTTTTATTAGATTTTTGTTGCCCTTGGCCAGTATCCTTCCTACATAAAAAAAAAAAAAAAAAAAAAAAAATACTCGTATATATATATATCTTGGGGGGTTCCACTCATACTGCTCTTCTAGACAGGGTGGAATGAAAAGCTTTTCGTCTCATCAACTCCTCTCCTCTAACTGACTGTCTTCAGCCTCTCTCTCACCGCCGCAATGTTGCATCTCTAGCTGTCTTCTACTGCTATTTTCATGCTAACTGCTCTTCTGATCTTGCTAACTGCATGCCTCCCCTCCTCCCGCGACCTCGCTGCACAAGACTTTCTTCTTTCTCTCACCCCTATTCTGTCCACCTCTCAAACGCAAGAGTTAACCAGTATTCTCATTCGTTCATCCCTTTCTCTGGTAAACTCTGGAACTCCCTGCCTGCTTCTGTATTTCCACCTTCCTATGACTTGAATTCCTTCAGGAAGGAGGTTTCAAGACACTTATTCATCAATTTTTGACCACTGCTTTGACCCTTTTATGGGACTGGCATTTCAGTGGGCATTTTTTTTGTTTGATTTTTGTTGCCCTCGGCCAGTGTCCATCCTACATAAAAAAAAAAAATAAATAAATAAATAAATAAATAAAAATAAATAAATAAATAAATAAATATATATATATATATATATATATATATATATATATATATATATATATATATATATATATATATATATAAATAAATAAATAAATAAATAAATAAATAAATATATATATATATATATATATATATATATATATATATATATATATA